>NC_137541.1:54887518-55085160 GCF_963082525.1 Nesoenas mayeri
GTCCATTGCTGTTTTTCTCTACTAACTCAGAGCTTAGCCCATCTATCCAAATAATCAAGGGGAATATGAAAGTACTATTTAAATGTAACTTAAATCAAACAGGTTTGGATGTGGTGTAAAACAGATTGTTGTGACAGAAGTTACAAAATCTCATATTTTACTTAGGCACCAAAATTTAGCCTTTGTCTTATGAAACCAGCATTCAAGAAGGAAAATAACAATATAGAAGTGAGGATTACTCCTACTACTTTATTATGATAATATGTGACAGTGTTGCATTCAGAATATTCTTTCCAGATGTAGTCATGAGCATGTTTATAAATGTTAGTTTAGGAGTAACTTTTCAAATATTTAAGCAGATGGAGCATCTGCTTCTCTCAACTCTATAAAGAGGGTGGGGTGTTAATAAAGATTTCATTATTGGCACAGCAAATGTGAGAAGGATTACTGCTGCTTGTAAAAGCAGTAAACACTGTGAGAGGTGCAGACTGCATATGGATGGCAAAACCTTTCCAAAAGACTCTGTCTCTCTCATCGTTAGACTGTATTAGCAAACTAGCAAAACAGGAGCTCTCTATTGAGAGACAGGAGAAAGGCAGAGTAAAATGCTGGAAGAAAAGCCACATGACAATAATCATGGTGAGTAACTCTAGCTGTAGAATTTCATTAAAAGAAATTACAGTCACAATAAAATTGAAAATAGTAAAGGTTATGTTCTTTCTGGAGAGAAAAAACTAGTTGTTTCAAGTTTAGAGGGAATCATGTAGGCATTTGAAAGTATCTGCAAATGTACTATTAAGCCCTGAAGTTCAGCTACAAGGAACCATGAAAGAGGAGCAGTAATCTACATATAGGTCTAATGTAAGGTATAATCGTATTAAAATTACATGAGATCTATGAATCTACCTGTGGGTGTGCATATGCACAGCTGCAAGTCCCAGGAGGGAAACTTCAAGGATGTCAGTCTTTATTGATATGGAATGTGACGTGTAGTAATTTACTATTCCTCTTATATTGTTAGCTTGCTCTTCACTTTGCCACTGTTGTCCTCTCCTGTATTAAATGTAACAACTGTGATGAGAATATTGCCGACACTTCTTGTATCCTTGCAGCCCAAACAATTGAAATCTCTTATGTGGACTGCTGTTTAATCACAGTGCTTTCTGCTCTCATGGACACGAGTTCAGCATAATTTAGTGTTCCTAATAATAAAAAGCTATCACCCTCAAAGGCTTAGACATACAAACTGGGTCAGCAGTGGTTTCTGGATTCCACCCCCATCCCTGTTGTGCTGTTCAGGAAAACAGAATGAGACCACGGTTCTCTCAATACGTAATACATGGCATTGTCATTTGGGTGTTCATTTGCATATTCGCCAAAATGTTGTTGTTAATATTACTATGATTTGCATAGCAATAACAATTAGTTTTGAGTGACTCCTGAGGACAAAGTCTTTTGTTTACTTCTGAAAGATGCATACAAGAAGGAGGGAAATTTTGGTCATGAGGGGAGAAGGATGGGAAACATTTGCCAGCCAGAGTTCTTATTTATAAGCACTCTGATTTCTACATCTAAAACAATAAATAAACTAATCAAGGTTGTAACACCATTTGAGTTACCTATAATCCTGGTGGCATTCCCTACTGGGCAGTTCCTTAAAGTAAAGGACTCAGTCTCTCCAGGAGCTTCACATTGAAGTGTGTGTATATATACACCTATGCCTATATATATATATACATTTATACACACGTACCTGAAGCCTGCCAACAATCAAACAGTGTCTTGCACATTGATGATGGTATGTTGCCCGGGAGTGCCTATTCTGCCACAGAATTTAAACTCATTCAGCTGCTACTTTAACCCTTAGTATTCCCTAGCACTGCTTTTGTTCTTTCCCTGCTAGTTTGTGACCATTCTTTTCCTAGCCTAACTCAATCAAATTGAAAGACTAAAATTGAATTTGTATTTATGCATAGTTGCAACTTTCGTAGAGCTCCGGGCTGTATTTCTCTCCATACCAAGTTTTATTTTGTGCTGAGCGTAATTTTTTTGTGATTTTGGATTTTGTTTAATTAAGCAAGGAATTGTTGACTGGTGTCTCCTCTCCTTTTCAGAATAAACAACCACAGAAAAGGTAAGATTTTCCCAGGTAATGAGTTTTATTATTTCCAAATAGATTAATTAGGAGAAGGACTCAGTGAAACAAACTGTGATAGTCAATATGGAACAGTAAGGCTTGAAAGATTCCTGAAAGCCATGGCCAAATATAAAAAATGTATATGAAGCAAAAATGAGGGTAAGTCAAAAAATATTTTAAGGATGAGTTAAGAAAACAAAAAAAAAAGGGATACATCAAATAGAAAGCTCTTGTGAGGACAGTAAAAACAGGGAGAGAATGAGATCATGCTGATCTCCACTAAATCAGAGGTTTGATGATTTTTTTTGGTTCTTTTTGTAGTAGTATGCTTTCAGGTGGATTTCATATAGCAATCCATGCATTGCAAAGGAAAATAGGGGGGGGGGGGGTGCAGAGTTGGGGGGAGAGGGGCGGATGTGTCAGAGAATATGTACTATATTCTTAAACCACAATGGAAAGCCAGTAGGACTGGCAAGCCTTTAGGTAGAGCATAAGAAACAATAATAGCTTTAAGGAGATGATGTTTCTTGTAGGTTAAAAAAGTCCTTCATTCATTATAAAAGAAAGTGACTTTTTACTGTCTGGATATCTCCTATTACTGTGAATTTGTGGATGAGCAACATGGTGATAGGGAATCATCAGTCAGGCAGGTGGTCTTCATGACTAATAATGTTATTTTAAAAGTTTAACCACAGATTGTCAGCATCAGTGATACGCCTGAAAGAAGATCTGGCTTAGAATGCATGAGGATCATCAGAAGCTCCAAATATTACATAAGTTGCTTAGTATCTTGTTATAAAGAAGCTCTCCCTTGCTCTTCATTTTCATGTGGTGCATAAAAATAGAATATGAAGAGCTGTAAATTCTGTGAGAACTCCTGCAAGATGTAGCCATTTAGTGATCCTTATTATTGCTGAGGCAAGCCACATAATATAAAGCAAAGGTGAAGAAGATGGGAGGGAACAGCATACCTTATATAGCAACTCTGTCATCCAGACTACTTAGAAGACAATTAAGTTGGTAGGCCACCTCAGCTGCCTGAAGCTCCATCTCCTCAATAGTGTCACATGCAAGATGTCCTTTCAAAATTGTTAGGTCTCCTTACTTTCAGTTGTCACAGCAATGATGGTAACCAGAGAACATCACAACTATGAGAGTTCAATGATCATCTACTTTTCTCAGCTAGTAATCTTACACCACTTCTATGCAAAAAGGTAGAGTAATATGGTAGAAGGTGCCCTAAACAGATGAAAAAGAAGGAATAACTCACTGAAGTGAAGAACAAACTCACAGCAGAAGCATTTAGAAAATAATATAGGAAATTTAAAGCAAAAGTTACCACCACAAGTCCACATATCTGGCTTTGGTATCTTGTTTCTGAGCAACATGTTCATTCATAACAATCACTAATCTTGTTTAAACATGGTTTGTCTCTTTGCTGGAGGTGATATAAAGATTTCTCAGCCTGTAATCAAGAGACAGACAAACTTCAAAACATATGCAATAAACCAGCAGGGTTCAGCTGAAATGCAATTTATTTCATACTCTCTGACAATTATTTCTATAATCAAGTGCCACAGGTTTGGTCAGTCTTACTTTCTTACTTCAACTTTGCAACTCAATTATGCAGCTATGTAGGGGAATGATAATTATAACACTTGAGAAGCACTTTGCATTTCCAAAGCTTTATTCAAAAGCTAATTACTAAAAAGTGATATAGCCGGACCCTTCTGGCTGTATATCCTGGCAGGACTACAATGAAGGGACAGTTCTAGGAGGTTAGCAACCCTTACAATCTGTCCTGAACTGTGCCACAGATTTCCTGAAAGAGTCTTGAGAGATAACTTAGGTGCAAATTTTGCTGATCCTAGTCACGCTCCATCTAAACAAGTAACTTAGAATTACTTCATTAGGATTTCATTAGTCCAGTTGTCTAACACTGTACTCTGTGAACAGCCATAATGAGGGATCCTCGTGATGAACACAGTAACAGGGCAATAATAAACAGACAAACAGAAATAATAAAAAAATCTATTGGACATTAATATATTTTTTTACATCAAATTAGTAGTGAATAGAGTAAAAATATATTTTTCAAGATTTTTCAACCTTAAAGCATTTCCTTAAAACCTTTAAGCATTCACAGAGCTAGTTCCATAGCCATTAACTGTGGAAATTGTTCTGTATGGATGTTATCTTCTTATAGCACAAAAGCAGAAGACACATGATAATTAGGGTAAAGGTAGAAAAGAATTAATGTTAGGTGCATGGTCTGGCCTCTTGGTTAATGTTTTCAAGCTACACATGACACAGTAAGAGATTTATCTGTTATCTTTATCTGTAAGTCAAACCAAAAAGTAACGGTCCTTTGTTTACACTACTGTAAAGAAAACGTTACCTATACAGATTCCTAAAAACACATTGATGTTTAAATTATCAGCAAAACTCTTTTATCTTTCCATTGGTAAGTGCCTCAGAATATCTCTCATGTTGTCTGAGAAAAATGTACAAAATTATGGGACCCCTTGTACTCATTTAAAAATTAGGAAAGACCACTTTCTAAGGGTAACAATGTATTGTTAGCTCTTCCTGTGAAATAACAAAGCACTCTTGTAGATGGTATATAAAGGTAAAATTTCTAACAGCAGTGCCCGGTCTATCATGTCTGGTAATATTTTTAATAAACTAATAAAGGGGTTTTTTTTCAATTTTGAGAAGTTTGAAGATACACTTGATTAGCCTGATTGGATTTTCAGTTGTCCTTCTGGAAACTGTGTGAAAAATGTGGGATATATCAGTATGACTGCTATACCTCTATCATTAGTTTTCTGCTGTTTGTTATGAAAAATAATAGGTTAACTCAGAACTGGGTGATTTTGTATCTCTGGACAAAGTCAGAAATTGGCTTTAGGTAACACTCATTATCAAAATATAGAAGGATAATATAGCTTCGAGACCTTGCACGTTGAACATTTGAATACACCTTTACATCCATAGAAAAGAGGGTGAATAAAAGATCAGAAAAGCTAGCTTCTGAAAATACCAGGTCCAACACCAGGAGGAGACTATCATTTCCAGAGAAAACCAGACTGCTTTGACATCCTGACTGTTGCAATATCTAGAATAAATTACACTGATCTGGAAAGTAATGTCTATATGTTTGAAGTCTTTTAGTCCTTTTACCCCTTTTCTTTCCAGTTCCTACATTCTTAGAGAAAAAGAAACACTTACTTAAGAGCAATTTGTTTTGTACTACTGCAAGGACCTAGCAAGCAAATCTCCATTCTGAAGAGAGGCTTCTGACTGTCACTAAAGTAGATAGGGCTTGCTGAAAAAACACGATCAGTGAAGTTCACAGTGCTATGAATACCCAGGATTTGGATGGTATTAATAGCACTGTGGCTTTTCACCCTAAAGTAAGTAAAGGAAGAACCTGTGAAAAACTGAATTATATTTAATGAGACAACTCTAAAGTGGTCACAGAAGTCATGGAAGTGACTATTGAGATCCTACTTTATATAATACAAGCACAAAAACAATGTGTCAGGACAGTGAAGAATCATGCTCTTCTTCTAGAGATATGTGGAAGAAAGACCTTGAATCATGAAACATAAAATGCAAAGTACTCAAAGGACCAAATAGTCCAAGTAGCAGCCTGCACTACACCAATGAAGCTAATGTTGGTACTCTTGAAGTTGATAAACCTGTAGTCCTTTTGCTGCCATTGGTACATTCATACTGTAACAATTTCCACTTTGCTGATGCTCCATTATTAGAACTGTAGAATCATAGAACAGACCGGGTTGGAAGGGATCTCAAAAGATTAGCTGGTCCCTCCTTTCATGAGAAAGAGAGCTTAGGTGAGATTATCTAGTACCCATACTGTCTAATCAAATCTCAAAACCTCCAGTGATAGGGACTCTACACTCTTCCAGTGACTGATTGTCACTGTAAATAAATTCTTCCTTATACCAACATGAAACTTTTACCCCATACAACTTGTACTCATTGCTTCTTGTCTTCTCCATGTGTCTACTTGTAAAGTGAGAGCCTCCATCCTCCTTGTAGCCACCCTTTAAGTACTGGTATACTTTGATGAGGTCACCTGGAACATTGTCTTCTCCAAGGAGAAAAGACCTGTCTCTTCCAGTCTTTCCTCACAGGGCAGGTTCTCCAGCCCTTTGATCATCTTCTTGTCTCTCCTTCGGACTCTTTCCAGTCTGTCTGCATCTTTCTTGAATTGTAGGGACCAGAACTGGACACAATACTCCTGGTCAGCCTGACAATAGCTCTGCAGATGCAGCCCAGGATCCAATTTGCCTTTGCTGCTGCAGCAACACACTGCTAATTCAAATTCAGCTTGGTGTCCACCGGGACCCCCACGTCCCTTTCAACAAGACTGATCCCCACACAGATCCTAGCCTAAACTGAGATATTTGATTGTTTCGTCTCAGGTGCAAGTCTTTGCACTTCTCTTTGTTAAACTTCTACTGTTTTCGCTAGCCCACTCTTCCAGCCAGTTCAGGTCTCTGTAAGGTGGTTCACCCTTCTGACTTGTTCAGCTGTGTTGGTTTAACTCAAGTTAGCAATACAACCATGGCAGCCGCTCAGTCTCTCCCCCCTCACCACCTCCCACCCCCATCCAGATCATTTATGAAGGTGTTGAACATTGATCGCCATGAGCTGTTAGCCAGTTTCCTATCCAGTTTCCTACCCATCTTTCAGACCACTCATCCAGCCTATATCTTGCCAGTTTTTTCTAGAAGAAGTTTTACAGTTCTAGGAGAAGTATCATAGTTTTATAAATCCCAGCTTTCTCTCATACTGAATATTAGGCAGTATATACTGCCAAGACTAATGGTTACATTCATAACTGAAGTGAACTTGAAAAACTAATTGCTATTTGAAGCCATCATTGAGATTTGTCCCTATAGTTTTCCAAGGTGGTGAATTTTTTGACTCCCTGGAGAAATGCAGTAAAGGCATATACATATCTTAGTTTACCATATGCTTTAATGTTCACTAGAATTAGTTTGGAACAAAAGCTGGGTAGAAAACACAATTTCTAGTGTGTCTGCAGAGTAATATCCCTGCTTGTAATGAACAAAATCTAATCTTTCTGATGAGTTTACACTCTGTTGCTTGGTATGACACATATGGTAAAAGGATGTAGCCTTAAATAAATACCAGTAGTAATAATAAGGGGGAAAGATCCATAGAAGAAGAGACACATTATAGCATGGTTCTGCCATACTGTTAATTTGAGATGCTGATTCAGTACTAGGTAGAAACATAAATAAACCATGTGACTAGCCAGCCAGAGAAGGCAGATTTAAGCATAATGGCAACTTAATATTACAGAGATGAAGTGTAAACCAAGTACATATCCAGAGACAGAGTGAATACAAACTCATAGCAAAGTCTCTTAAGCAGTAATGTTATTCTTAACCAATGTCTTAGAAAAAGTTGTGCTTGTATAGATCTCTCAGTTTCCTGTTTGGGTGAAGCATATCAGTTTGGGGTCTTTGTTTCTTCCATACTTCATTGCAGTTTAGAAAAAATTAAACGCATACAATGGAGAAGCAGGTACCATTGTGTGATGCCATTGGCACAATTTAGATTCTAGTCACATAAGTGTGCTTATACAACTTGTTATTTTCTTATTCTTAGATGTTCAATAAACTACATGTTAGAACAATTTAGACATACAAGGTTATATTTGATGATATATTGCTCAAATTACAGTATTTTCCCTTTAGAAATGAGTTTATAAAGATTCTTTGATGACACAGCTCTGCATCAAACAATTGGACTGTGTTTTCTAAATTTAGACCTGAGGAAAAAAAAAGTTGTTGGAGCCTTATTTTCAGATCATTAGTAAGCTTACTGTGTGTACTAAAATAGGTATGATTTGGAGTATTACCTTGGAATGGTTTTCCTTATGCAAGAAGTTAGACATATTAGAAGTATAACTAATAATGATCCAGAAAACTTGGAAGTAGTTCAAAGCAGTTAATTTAAACATCCACTGCCTGACAAATTAGCCATAAAAACTTTCAAAAGAAAAACCATTTGGAGAAATTCACATCTAGAAAATTCATTGCTCTGGTCTTCTGTAAGTAGTAGTATGACATATCATCTAGGGTTTATATTTTATTTTAAAACTCCATTGCATGTCCTACATATATAGATGTCCAATGAGATTTCTTAATGTGGATAAAAAGCACAATGATGTTCAAATTCATGGGAAATCTTGGACATAGGAGATGTTCTCTATAGTTAATGTAAATTCTTAATGCCATTCCCCCGATCCATTCTTGATATGATAGCTGTAAAATATAGCTTAACTTCTCACAAATATTATCTTGTGCTCAGACTAAACACTTACAACATAAAGGAAAATAACCTAGTAATTCAAATACAAGATTCCTTGGACCCAGATTAGGTTCTGCAACAAGAAATAACTGTTGGATGGTTCTAAAGAACATCAATACTTTTGAGTAACCTCAAGAACATGTGGGTTACCATTGAACTACATATAGAATTCAAGAAACATCTTAATTTAAACATGCTATTCAAATTTATTGACCTTGTTACAAATTTTAATACATTGCAAAATTGTGTATTGGCAAACCATAATTGTATGTAGAAGCTGTCCTGAGGGAAACCTGAGAGTTTCTTCTAGATGAAGGAAGTTCATAATTTTTAGAACAAGAAATAGCTATATCTCTTTTCTCTCTCTCTCTTTTTTTTTTTTAATTTGACCAAGCAGGACTGTTACTTAGCAGAGTTGTTAGTGTAATTTAAACTATTGTTCTGGTTTTGTGGTAATATATTGTTGAGCAAAAATGCTGAGAAACAGTACTCCTTCTTAAGTTTCTACTTGTCAATCAATACAGTTCATTTAGGTAGGAAAAATAAATTATTTTCTGGAATCAGTTCTAACTCAGAAAAGGAGGTGGTGTATATCCTGTCAGTTGTAGATATTTAAATTTTGACTTTTCATTAAACTTCAGATTGACACAAGGCCATAGCAAACAGTCAGTTTAGAAAGTAAATAATGTGTTGTTATATAAACATGCAAAGACTTAAACAATGACTAAGACAGCTAAAGAAAGTTATTCAAAAGCTTTCATCAATAAAATTTACAGTATTTTTCATAAACATTACTAATTACTGTTTCATCAGTGTGAGACAAGAAACTCAGAGTTCTAGAAATTTATCTAATATTCTGCTTTGTGATTTTGTCACCCTTTTTGTGGAATATATGAAAGGTATTTTTAGAAATTCTCTTCAAAATTGGCAAGTGGTTTTCAGAAATTATTTACAGCCATGTTGTAAAGTTAGCATTGTGACTCCCTGATAACAAGTACTAGGAAAATAAAGAAAAAAAATGGGGTGGGGGGAAAGAGGGAAAGAGGGAAAGAGGGAAAGGGAGGAGAGGAAAGGAGAGGGAATTAAAAATATTGCCAGTAAGATAGGTGAACTGTTAAAAGGAGAAATCTTACCTGATTGTATCATAACCACACAAAAGTATGATGAAATTTCAACACATGAAACAAAATCAGATAATTTTTATATATATATATATATATATATATATATATATATATATAAAATTTATATATATATATATATATTCCTGGCACATTGCCATATATGTGATAATATTTCAACTGCTTTTTCAGTCCAACAGATGGAGTTAGTGCAGTCACCTCTTATTTCACCAAGATAGTATTCTGAGGAACCAAGACTTCATGTCTACGGTGAAGAATATTTTTCCATAC
Source organism: Nesoenas mayeri (assembly GCF_963082525.1). Classification (NCBI taxonomy): domain Eukaryota; kingdom Metazoa; phylum Chordata; class Aves; order Columbiformes; family Columbidae; genus Nesoenas; species Nesoenas mayeri. Next base: position 54,897,443 of record NC_137541.1, read on the forward strand.
ACAGTTAACTGCTATCCTCTATTCAAAAGGTCAGTTTTCCTGTTTCTCTTCTTCTCTTGAAATTTAAGTGTCATTCAAAAGAAGAGTAATCACTGTTAACACATGATAGGAGTGGGGTCATTATCATTACTGCCAGAAATAGAAAGGCAATGGATTTTAAAAGCTATGTTGGACACATGTCTATGTGTCAAAAACAGAAAGATTTTTCTAGACACAGGATTACTTTAACAATTAGCATTAGTCCATTGTATGAATTGTCATGTATAAACCATTTCTAAAAGGAAAGTGAAGAAATTTCTCTCTCCTGTTCCAACCACTTACTTTAGCACAGAGTGGATCTCCATCTTCAGGAAAATTCCTTTGCCTTGAATATTGAGTAGAAAGCCACTAGCTGTGCCTTTCTAGATGGGTAATTTTCAGACAGCAAGGATCAGATAGGATAAATCTTAGTCAACATTTAATCACTTCTGACAGTGAGACTTCTTCCATATTAAGTATTAAATACTGTGAATAGTATCCCAAACTTATTTATGTTGCTTCCAGGCTTTATGCTCAATTAAATGAATGACATTATATTTATTGCAAACCAACTAGAAGCCATTGTGTTTTGCATCTGGGGACAAATTCTAAAAATCCCATAATTCTCCTCTTTCTGCCCAGGATCCATCTGTTTCTGGATAGCCCAGCATCTTTCTAGAACTCTTAAGCCACCATATGAGATAAGGTTACCATATGTCTAGATTTTCCATAACAGTTTGTCTTTTCCAGCTGGAATTTCTACTGTTCAGGATTTTGAACATTTCTATTATTTATCCAGGAATTCTGGGCATATAGCTCCACAGTAACAGCTAACTACTTCCTTCTGAAAAACCCTAGTTTGAAATATGACAGCCCTAATTAAGGGAAAACCATCTGTCATTTCTGCAGTGCTTAGATTTGAACATAGCTAGATATATTTATCTGGACGGTTGCAACTTTGCAATTGCTACACTAATCAATAGGTTTTGGCTGCAATTTTTGCAGCAACAGCAGTTACATTTACATTTTCTTTCCCAGATGCAGCTGCACCAACAAAAGCATGAAAAGAGAGGAAAAGTGATGAAGCAGAGCATCCAGAACTGCTGATTCACAAGTGACTTTCTTTGAGATCTCTTAATTTCATATTTTAGTGCATGAGGCTCAGGGAAAAAGGGCTGATCGGTGGCTACAGATTTCAAGAGGGCAACAGGAATAGTAAACTGCACTGCTATGCAACATTCCTCTGACTTACAGAGGCAGATTACTGCTGTAAGAATTCATTGTCTGCTCACTATAATGTGACCACTGCCATAATGAGCCTACCAATGATAGCTTGACACTGGCACTTGCTGTCCAGTTTGGCAGAGGCAGATCAGCTGTTGATGTTGTTGTAGGGGAAATGAAAAAACCTATTAAAAATGTTCTGTTGCTGTAAATGATAAAACTCTCAAACTCAAAATTCTAGTGGTGTTTCGACACATGGGAATTGAGTTATCTAATTGCATTGGCAGAACTTCAGAGATCCCCATTTCTATCATTTTTCAGTATAAGGCTTGAATTTATAACTGGAAACTGTCTTGCTGGAAGAAAATCCTTGCTAACATACACTGGGAGAGCAAATGGCAATGCTTTTTCTTTAGGAGCACTAATTTGTTTTCCTATTTGCAGAAAGACTAATTTGTGCCATAGACAAAAACGTGAACATTGATAATGAAACAAGTGCTTTTATTAAGAAAAGTTTGTTAACTTGCCTTCCTCATGGTTTATGAAGTCTGTTAGTGGATTACAGAACAGAATAAGTGCCTAAATATTTGTAAGATGACAGTGGAATGTCTACTTCTCCTGTAATCTTTTTATTTATACTTGCTATATCTGAGAACTTGTCAAGTTATGAGACCTTCTCTTTAACGATTTCTTGGTTGTAGTCCACCTGGTCAACCATTCCACCAAAATGATGGAGCTGGATGATGTGGTAGATCCTAGAGACTAAAAGAATCTTTCCCTAATCCTTATCATCAGTCCAGGCAGAGCCATCCCAGGCAACAGCCACTAATTCCTTGGACCTTCAGGGAAGAGGGTGAGCTGTTGTGACTTTTTATTTGATGTTTTCCAGTCTTGTTACATTTATGACCATTTTATCCTTCTCTTCTGTTCCAGCTCATTTTTTCTTTTTTATTCATTATCTCAATTCATCATCTGCCATAATCAACTGGATATTGCTTATTTTTCTGTTGATCTCAGGAATGGGCTGATGCCTGTCTTTACGCTGAAAATCAACAAGGACACAGCTGTAAACAGGAGCATAAAGGAAGTGTTAAAGGAAGACACACATACGTAACTGTCCATCCACAACCCAACACACTCCCAATGTACAGCTTTTTTTCAGTTAAGAGAACTTGCTGTGCTGAATGCACATTAAAACATTTATTAACTCTTTTGCAAATCAATGTCCATTCTTCTCATGAGCCAGTGTGAACATTTGGCACCCCTCAACTTTAATTTTGTCAAGTAATTACACAGATTTAATACTGTATTTCTGTCTGTTCTGAATCTGGGTACTGCTAATTTCATTTGATTTGATGGGCACTATTTCTTGTGAAAGAATGATACAGAGATCCCTATCTAGACTCTTTATTCCACTCATGGTTATGTAGATTCCTATTATATCTTCCTTAGATGTCAGCATTCTCACATGTGATTCCATGCACTTTGAACTGAAGAGTAATTCAAAATTATTCATGATTTATCACCACAGGAAAAATGCATGTGACACAGGGGAGACCCAGGCACAATGTATGTATCTCATATCTGTGCTACTTGGTCTCAGGGTCAGAGAACAGTATTGCTTTTCTTAGTCATTTATTTGACTCATTAGCCAGTCTTTAGGTGGCTATTGGGGGATCCTGGAGAAAGGGGTATTTTGGCACCGTTCAGTGTCTGGTTGTTAGGATCAAGAAGTTCAGCCTTGTAATTTTCAGAATGAGGCAAGAAGGAGTTACAAACATTCAAGTAAAGAGTTTTCAGTCAATCACACTCCCTGCAGTCTGTAAATTTGGATTAGTCATCCTAGAGGCAGATGCAGTAAGGAAGGACAGAGAAAGAAATAGAAGGCAAGAAGTTGAGTTGATTGAATGTGCTTTTCATCTGGGACACATCACTTCTATAAGCTACTGGTGCATCTTCTTGTCCACTTGTATAGGAAAGCAGCACTCTAGCATTGTACCCCTTTTCTTGCCTCGTCTTCTTCCTCTAATCTCTGAGAAATTGTGAGGGGTTCTCTCATCTCTCTTGCCCTGTGCTACTGTTGTTCCTTCTCTCATGGTACAGCTTCCTTCATACCCAGGGGCTTTCTGAAGTTTTCCAAATGTTCCTGACTTGCCTCTGTCTGAGAAGTCCTATGCCTGTTAAATAAGAAAAGAAACAAGCAGTTGTTACTACAAGTTCTGTTTCTACGGAGGAAAATTATTAGAGCATTTTTACAAGGCTGGAATGATATTTTTAGGGCATCTCTCTCATCTTGAGAGATCTGAGCAACAGAGTGTCCCTTTCTTCCCTGTCTGCTACGTGATCTGGGCAACAGGGGACTTCCTTAACACAGAGACATTATAATAACTGGAGAGATGGGTGATCACTGTAAAGGATCCACTGAATTGCTGCTGTGATTTACTTCATTTAACATCCAAAAAGCAGCATGAGCCTGGAAAACCTAAGGCATATATTCCTATTAAGAATGCCTCTGACTTTACATAGTGGGGGTTGTGGTGAAACAGAAGCTGCAGACAGAACATTTTCTATATCTATGCAATGCCCTTATCACTAGTGTAAACAAATGGGTCCAAAGTAATTTATAGCCTGATGAAGATAATAAATAATGTGAGCTAGATTCTCAGCTGCTAGAAAAGTTAATGGAGTTACTCTAATTGCACTTTCTGAGCTATATGCTGCTGAGTAGTATATGTTTAGAAGCCAGAATCCGTATTACTAAAGTATTATGGAGATGTACAAAGAGAGAGACAATGCAATTATGCATTAAAAAAACAAGAGATAGACCATATAGAAAACTAAGAAATCAACAGCAGGTTTCTTGCATAAATGGGCACATCATATTTTCTAGAGGTCTAAACACTGTAATATTCAGTTATCATTTCTCTTGGTCAGAATATATCAGATCACCTCTCCTACCATCCCCTAAAATCCAGCAAAATATGAACCTGCACATCTATATAACACAAAACTGAAGGTAATTTGCTTCTCTCTTTTGTTTTGTTTTACATGTCAAAGTACTTAATCTTTCTAGAGGTTACAGATCATATGTTTCCATGTCTTTACCACATATTTTGTAGATAGTTAATCAATAAAAATATCTGACAATCATCAATTGCTAGTTTCTCAAAGGTTCTTTTACCTTTAAATCACTGTAGCAATGCTCTCATAAAATATGGCTTGTTTATTATTACTCTTCTATATGTGTTGTAGCTGTCATGCCATTACAGTTACCTTCTATCTTTGCCATCTGTAAACAGGGAGAAGAACTTATCTGCTTTGTACCATATAATTAACAGTAATATTCTGTATCATAAGTGAAGGAGGATTTTTACATCATAACTTGATTGCTGTTTAATTTCACAAGACAACTGTATTACATTTAGCAACAAATATTATAAAAACTTATATATGCTACTATTATGATGTTGCTTTAAATTTCAGAAGTGAGTTATTCCATCTGAACAATCACATCATATTTCTAAAGCCTTAATAAAGCTATACCAAATAATAAAGTGTTTTTATCACCCAGTACAAGGTCACTGTAAACAGAAGAAACAAAAGGTTGTTTGCCAAAGCAGTTCCATGATGTCCTTTTTAATGTCATAATAAAAAAAGCTAATTTGCAATAATGGTTTCATCTTACTAGATTTGAGGCCTTATTTGTCTCTGATTTCCAGTGAAATTTCAGATATTTATCTGAATTTAGTCAATCTATTCAAATATAATGAGTAATGGTAACAAACCCTTCCAGTCTGCAGTTTAGTCAGCTTTGGCAGATTCTTAAACAGACCCAGAATCTCCCTGAGAACACTGGGGTTCCTCCAAGGATGAAAGGTCTGACCACATGCATTTTACTGAAGGAAGTGTTTCCTCATGAATTATGCAGGTATCTCTCTCAACCAGAAAACCTTGAAAACAAGTTATTTTGCAGTGTTTTGTTCCTTGTCATTCTCATTTCAGAATTGGAAGAGAAGCAGAATGCAGACACGAGAATGAATAATGGGAGGCAGCAGATGCAGCCAAAGCTTGCATACATCCAAGAAGAACCAGGATGTTTCAACCTCATTTGAAAGTGTGAAGAATTCTTTGTCTCATGTCCAGAAAAAAATGAGTTTCAAAAGCCCATGTGAAAAAATGTCACTGAAAGGGTATTTTGTATTTGCCATTATAACAATAGAGGAGGGGAATCTACATATAAAACCATGATAAACTACTGACTGGGAAATTGCAAAAATATTCTTGCCATCCCTCAATCATAATTTATTGCCATAAAAGGAAACAAGTTCCATATTTCTGCATGATAAGAACAGTGACAAATATAAATACCTATGTTTGTGTAGAAATTCAAAATTAATACAATTTTGATGCCTATGGGGGAAAGAGAGTTTATAATGCAGTGTAAACAATGTCAAAGAAATAGAAGGAGTCATGGATCAAATTTCTGATGAAAAATTTGCCCCTGGGAAATTCAGATATTTTTTCATGGTGGTTGTACATCTTTATACAATGTAAAGACTCACTCTTCATTGGGCATTTGATCTGTGGCAGCAAAACAAATATCTTCCTATCCCTGGACATTATCTGGTGTGGAGATTAAAAAAGAACAGTGAAGCAAGCATCTGCAAGAAGACTCTCTCATTTAAAACATTAACTCTAATATAAAATTACTTTATCTTGTCTTGCAACTATTTGGAAACTCATTAAATTTACAACAGTCACTTCATATGGAAATTACTTCTCTCCCCTGAAGAGACTGTTAACTGTAGTCACGTATTTCATGGTCCATGATTATATGAACTTGCCCTGTTTCAGCAAAGAGCTTGAAATCTGTAAAACATTAATGCAATGACAAGGCCTAAATATGGAGCTGAGAGTATCGTTCTTGACTGTTCTTCATGTCTGCCTACAGAGAGGCTGACAATGCATGTATTGCCTTGCTAATTGAGCATTAGATTAAGTGGACTGGTGTGTTTGTTGCCTGGATTTTAGCAAATAAGTGGAAGAAGTAATTGCCATCATAAGCACAGCTACAAATCTGCTTTACATTTTAATTTAATGTGTTTGTATGGGATCTTAATCCTTAGAACAGTTATACCCTACTATAGCTAGCTGTAAATGTAAGGCATAAAGTATCCTTCTAATAGCGTGTCATCAGCATTTGCATTTTCAGCGTGGAAAAAATTGGTTTGGAAAGGCTGAAGTATTTGGAAATATTATGGCTGACATTTTGCAAGCTGATCAAATACAGTATTTTCTAGAAAGAAAACTGTAATTTGTTAGACAAGGAGACCAGCAAAATTTAAAAAAAACTCTGCAATGAAAGGTAGTCATGTATTTAGTAAATAAAACTATCCACTTGTAAGCAGCTTTAGGAACCATTATAATCCAATGTTTCTGTTTAGTTTATGTCTATCAAAACTATTAGAATAAACACAGGCAAATCCTTGAACTTGAATGTGTTTCTTCAGAGAATTATTGCCTTGTATCACATAATGCTTTCACTGTTGGAATAAGATCCTTAGCCTAGTAGTTAAAAAATGTACTTATTTTTTGAGATAAGCTGTTAGTCCGTGTGTCAGGACCTGGAGGACACTGTCAGGACTGCATGTTCTCAATCGGTCTGGCTGGGCAACCCTACCTGTGGGTCACAGAGCTCAGGACAAGCTCTGGCTGGGACCCCAGCCCAGTCCCCACTGAGCCCCATGAGGTTCACTGGATAGACCCCAGCCATGCCTCTGGGGGCAACCCCACTCCTGCTGCTCCCTGAAATCATATTGCACAGCTTCCCACCATAACTGCTGTTGGATGCAAAAATTACTTAGGTCTTCTTGCACACCAAAAAGCAAAGCTCTGTCAAAGTACCATCTGGCAAGAATTCATGTTCTTCCATAGGCTCTCACCTTTTAACACCAAGTTACTGTATTAATTTCCATGGAAGTTAGCTCATCATATGATGGCCCTCAGTTGTATTGACAACTACTCTAAGCAGCAGAGATGAAACCGGGAACAATAATGGTTTGCAACATGGAATTTGTAGATATAGACCTAGCAAAAGAATGAGAAGCGCAAACTCATTTTACATAATCAATGAAAGGTTTCAACAGTAAAATATAACAAGAATTGTATATAGAGGAGATGTGTGAATCACAGCCAAGGAAACACTCAGGTTGCTAAAACTGAGTAGACAAATCCTTAGTATCCATTAGATTCCTAAGCACCTTCCCAATACAGACTTTCCCTCTTTCAGATTGGACAACCTAGCACCTGGAAAGCCACATGGTACCCAGAATTCTGTCTCCTGAGGAGCTCCCACAGCTTCTGCTAATGTGGAACTGTAACAGGGATGCAACAGTCCCCAAGAAAAATGCCAGTCTGGACTCAAACAAATAAATATTACAAAAATCCCTTACATCAGATAGAACTCAACTACAAAACTACAGACTACAACTCAAAAGTATAAGGACTCTCCTATTTAATCTTCATGCAGACCTTGCTGAAGTGCTCTGAAAATTGAAATCCATAAGATGTCAAAGATAACCTCTAATGTTAACAGTTTAAAAGACTTTTGTCGTGAATACCTTCTGTAGGGAAAAGCCGTCATTATTTTGCTTTTTCTTTGTAGGTGGCTGCCTAACCTTGATATGACGGTTGCGGTTGCCATTCTGGTTTTGACCCAGTTTTCTAGTTCCCACATTACTGTATTGAGATTGTGTTCAAAAACGTGACCGTAACTATCTTAAGTAGCTTTTAGTTGCTGAGGGGAAAGGGTGAGTTCTATTGTTGTTGCTGCTTTTAAGATCTACTTAAATGTAATTATGAAAGTAGCACAATTTGCAGACTGTGAATCCCATGCTTCATGCAAGAACAGCGGGTTAGTAACACTATATAGGTAATTTAGGTTTTTGATAGTACTTCATTCCTTCTACTTAAAATGAAGAGTGCCAACAGAACCATCAAGATACATGTTAGTGGCAATAAATCATTGTATGCAGTCACTGTGCCCCACATAATATGTTGCTAAAGCAATTTATACATAGCTTAAAAAAACTTGGTATCAAGAACCTCCTCAGACAAGATCACAAGTCTTTGAATTAGATATGCTGCTGATGCAAATCAGTATAATGGAGAGAAAATGGTTATTTCTCTTCCAAGTAGAATGCATGAAATCATACTGTTGCATCACTGATTGACTTCTAAAATTTATGATTTGTATCTTCTAAGCTTGTGTGGTTGAGTATCTGATTTTAAATTAGCCTGGCTATGACTAATGAGTGGATACATGTAGTCAGACAAAACTTATTTTGGTTTATAAGTGGCCTCCCAATAAAATCTTCCCCTCTCTTTCATATATGAAACACCCATCCTCAACAATGCTTTTAATTATGATGCACAATTGCACTGTTCAAATACTTGAGTGATACTGCACTAGTATCTGTATCAGCTCAAGATCTAAGACAATACACTTTCTTTTAGTTGTCTTTAAACTTAGCTAAGATTCTATTTCTTTCCTCGTGAGATGCTCCATACAGTGGAAGGAACACATAGCATCAATGGATTGAAATACATACATTTCAATAGTACATTGCTTCTGTCTAGCAAAGTCTTGCAGAGCTTACTTGATGCTGACAGGTTGCATCAGCAATGTAGCTCTCTGGTAATGAATTAGGAAAAGATAGAAACATTGATCATTCAATGTAGGTAATAACTACATGTATCTAAATACACAGCTGATTTAAGAGGCTATTATAGATGGACACAAAATGATGAAAAAGTATTAAGACTGACAGATGCAAATAAAACCAAACAGGAATGGTGGGGAAAAGTATGTGTCTGTATAGACAGGTCTGTGCATGAAAATGCTTTCATACATATACACAAATACTGCCTTGAGTGGGAAAATTCAGAATATAGTAAAGGCCTACTCATTTATGTATCCTGCAACTTTATACTCATGTAAGCTGTCTGTATTCATATCCAGAGGAATCAGTGGTCAGATAAAGTTTAAGATATGAGCTTACCTTGGTAGTTCTCAACCCCTAAATATCTTGTACAGAGAAATCTCTTTTGCTAGATGGATACTTAAAGCAGATTGAACCATTGCTCAACATGCAATCAAAACAGACACTTGTAGACTTAATTATGAATGACAATCCAAGCCAGAACTTCAGTGCTGGCTCACTTCACTCTTCATCTGTGTACCCTCAGGGATTACAATTCTAATGCCTCTGTCACTGAGGAAATGACATGATTAAACTAGCTTTCATAGGGAAATCAAGTACTCCTCAGATTTTTAAGTTTATTTTTACATCCCAGAGCCATCTTTCAGACTTTGTATTGAAATGACACATCTACAACATTATTTAATATCATTTTCTTTTCTCATTTTCTTAGAAAATGTGTTTCTATTTTTTGATTCTTACCTGTCCATACTACACCCAAAATAGGCATGTAGGCATTTTTACTTTACTGTTTACTTTAATGCCTCTGATAGGGCTGAAGTTATAGTTACATTATCTTTCTGTCCATATGCAGATAACAGCTATTTCTGTTTCAGAAATGTCATATCCACCTGTGTACCTTACCACCCATTTTACAATTATTCTTTCAATCATACTATCTTGTATGTGTGCCCACACATGTGTGTTTAGGTATATACAGGTATATAATAAAACTTAATTTCTTACCTGGTCAGATTTTCTTCTACAGTTCCAATTTATCCTGTCTAATGAGACAACTTCTAGTAGCAGTCATGTTGACAGAAAAAGTAATAGCTTTACAAAAGCAGTAACCTGTTCCTGTACATTGCTATATTGAAAAATGGATGCTCTGGTTTGGAGCACATCTTTTTATTGAGCGATTGCACTCCATGATGGAAGATACGTGTGAAAGAAGAACATTCCTAATAGCCAAATGTTCTGATAAAGGGGACCAATTAATCTTTGTCTATTAGAAATAGGTATAAGAATTAACTCCTATAAACTAGTGTGAAGACAAAGTTCAAATAAAACTCAACAATATTAAAGTTTTTTTGTAACTCTCCTTTCACGCTCTGTGCAAATTACTTTGTGCTCATGTCAACCTACGACTTCTTACAATTTCTGAGATCTAGTATGTCAGTAATGCTGAGAAAAACTGAAAACTATAAATTATCCTGGCTGTGACTATTACCTAAGCCCAACTGACTAGTTGCATTTAGATTAGTACATCTTTACTTGTTGTTCTCTTTATGGAATTTACCTTTGCACAACCAGCTCTGTGGGAAAATCAGACAGGAATCTCCGCTGCATCTGTGCTTGACTTGGCCACTGGTCCACAAAAGACTTGGGAAAACCAAGAGCTTATAGCCTGGTCTGTAGTAGGTTCTAAGTGCAGCCTTTTGGCTGACCACACATGTTGTTAAGAAGCTCTTTGTTTGTTGACATCATGGTCTTTGTATTTATACCAACTTGATGCAGAGTGCTTTTCTCTTGCCTTCTTAATGCCACAAACAAAACCCTTTCGCTTGCTGTGAGAGTACTCATAGTGTTTCACAAATCATGGGTGGTGATTAAATGCTGCATATCGCTGAGCTCCAAGTGGTCAGTTAATGGGAAATGTAAAATCTCTTGCAATGCTGAGTTTGCTGCCTTTCACTTTCACCACTATCTTCAAAGAAAACTAAAAAACCACAAGAAATTCACTTTTTTGCAACATGTAAGATAGGCTTTTCAGAGTTTCTTTAGATAACAATATTACTGAGGTATTAAAAAGGTAGATGGTCTGTGTAACATCTGTTAAGATTAGATGCAGTACAATCCACAGGTGAAATTAATTTCACTTGCATGAGGTCAGTAATCAAGCTGTATGCAAGAGCAGCCTGGAGGTCTTCAGGTGCTTATTTTAGCCTTCCAAACTGCTGCCTAAACTCCAGGATACAGAGTTCCCCGAGAGCCATAATCTCCTACCTGCAGACTAGAGAGAGTAGCAGCGCACTACCCAGAGCCCTGGGACAAATAGACTTGCTTGCACCTGTCTCCCTTGGCATCCCTGGCACAGTCCTTCCACCTGTGCCTCTCATGGGGATGCACAAACACATGCACACAGAAATGTGACTTGACCCTGGAAGGTTTATCATTCCCCTTGCTACCAGCAGGTATTTTCAGCTAAGAGAATTATTCTTAATTGTGGGGAAATTTAGGCCTTTTTTGTAAACTAACAAATTATTTAGGGTGACTTAATAATGCAACAGTGTTGAGAGGGTAGAAATTTTACCTTGTCTGAAAAACCTTATTGGCACTATAGATTCAGAAACAGTACTAGGGACTCCTTTTTAAAGGATAGGTAGCATGAACAGGGATATTAGAACTAATCAATGCCCACCAACCTTTCCAATTATAAAAAAATATTTTTCTTTCAATATTTAGTTGAAAATAATTAAGTCATATTTTAGAAGCATCACCAGTTACCAAAAGAACAAACTGACCACCTTTTTTTCCTTGCAGACATTAGACAGTACAGGTTTTGATACAATACTACAGTTACATTTAAATTTTGCTTAGAAATCACAACAAAATTCACAGGAGCCTAAAAAGAAAATCATGTGATAAGCCCTAGTCAATTGTATGTCATCCACTCTGGGTCTCAATTTAGTTTAAAAAGGCTTAACAACTGTCAATTTGAAGAAACAAGTTTGGAATAACAATGACTATTTCATCCTGTTTATTGATTTTTGCCATTTTATTATGTTTTATCCAGTGTGCTAAATTCAGAGCCTCCCTCTTTAGCTTTCACTTACAGAAAAATTTTAACACATGGGGATGGATTTGGAATAGATTTTTCCTGGTTAACTAATAGCAGAAAAAAATATTCAACAGCAGTTGGTTCTCGTTATAGGAAGCATTGTCAACTATAAAGTTATAAAATAAATATTACAAATAGCCAGTGTTGGCCTTAGAAAGAAACACAAAACTGGAAGAAGGAACTGGGGTTGGGGCCAACCTGAGTTTCTGGCCTGTTTCTTAGAATCTTTGAACTCCCAATCTAGAAAAATCCATGACTTTCACTCAAATATCATGGTGGATTAGTTTCTCATTTTTCTGCTGTGTGTTTGTATTACTTGTTTTATTCAGTTTTCCTTTGTGCCATCAGAGATCTTGGGTTTTTCTCCTGAGTTCAAAGTACAACATCACCCACCCATTGACATCTTGTCATTTCTCTGAGACCTTATACAATGGGGGAGTGCAATAGAAATTTGATTATTTCTTTTACCACAAAGACTGAAATGTTCAGCGTAGTTTGGTTTAACAGTAGAGGAGAAGGCACAAAGGTATGTCTCTTGGACTGGCAGCTTCGAGAACAAACTAACAAAGTTACAGTGACAGAAGAAAAAGTTCTTGGGAATGAGGAGTCAAACAGTAGGAAAGGCAAAACCAAGTCATCAATAATAAAGATTTCCACAGATTCCCAAATCAGGACTGAAGGTGAAAAAAAAAAAAGGGGGGGGGGATAATATAAAAATTCACATCTGCCAAAAGGAGTTAGCCTTCTTATATAGCATCCATGTGAAATTGACAGTATAATGCTAGTTGAATGCAGCAGTTATATGTTTGCCATGTAGGATTTATGTCATATTGTGTCCTATCTATCAGCTTGGGCTTGAGAGCAGCTTCTGTGACATAAATCACTACAAATTGTTTGCATAAGAAAGAGGTGGCAGTTTTTCTTTTTCATTCTTTTCTGTTTTGAGGGGTGGGGTGGAAGGTATGAGGAAAAGGAAGTAGATGGGATAAAAAAAAAAAAGAAATCACTTGAAGATTTTGTATCATTCTCAGCCTTCAGAGCATGAACATTTACAAGTTTCATGTGCCATCTAGCTTTTTGAAACCAGGAAGCAACAACTGTGCAACCTTGGTCCCAAAACTGCAAAGAGTCGAGGAAAATAATGTGAAATTTTTAACAGACCTTTTTTTTTTTTTTTTTTTGGTGGGTAATGTCTATTACATAGGAGTGGATAATATTTGCTACATACTCCTGAATAGCAGCAGGGAAAAATTTTGCTCCTATTGTTCCTGTTAGAATTGCTACCTAAACAGCTGACCTTGTGTAGTTTTTTGTATGTTCCCTCAGGCTCTGACTCTTTCCTTTTCTTGTTGCTGGTTGTGTTGTCCTTGTTTCTGTTTTAGTTTCTGTCTTTTTGTGGTTGCTGTTTGTTGCAGAGGAATTTGGAGCTCAGAAATCCCTGTGCCCTACATGTCTGTCCCATATAATCTTGCAAACTTCTTATCAGAGATAAAGCTGTTAAAAATGCTAGCACTTAGTTTATTGCTATCATTTGTTGTTGTGGTGAGTTAGAAGTACTCTGACAAAACATATAGCCTCAAAGCTAGCAGACACTGATCAGAATTTCCATCTGGATTTAATGTACCTTGGGTTTAATTCACCCAGTGCTGCCTGAAAGTCAGACAGCGTAAGCCAGTCACTGGTCATCCTAGGTGGTCAATGGACAAATTCCTCCTATTTATCTTCTTCCACTGACTCTAGAGCCGAATTTCATTTCTAGGTGGCTAAGTTACATGAGATGAAGCTCATGCTTTGTAGGTCCGTTCATGAAGGCTGCTGTTTAAATAGCTGCCTGTATGAGGTACTGAAAAAACCTGTAAATGTATTAGTAATGACATCTTCCATCTCTCTTGCTCTGTACCTAAAGTGTCGGTTGTACCTTGTATTCCTGCTTATATTTGTGAACAAAATAAAACCTTTTTGAGAAAGAAGAGATACATCAGAGTGAAATAATAAAATCGTTAATGCAATTATTTTGCAAATTGCATTGTTCCGTGAACGCTCCATAAAACCCCAATACTTATTTATACTTATCTTGACCTATCAATAAACATCAAAACAAAACTATAAATACATCTTTACACAATTTGAAACATAGCTGTTTTACTCAACTGTGAGAAAATTGAACAAGTGCTGGTTAGTATTTAATTACAAATAAAGGGATTTGTGTTATAGCTATTTATTTTTCTCTACATTCTGGCCACTATAGTTATCAAATTTGGGAATGATTTAGAACCAAGATCCACCTTGCCCAACAGTGGAGTACTCTTAGTCCTGTAACATGATGCAGCCTGTAAACAGGGGTTTAATAGAGATTTGAATGGGCACATTTCTGACAGTTTTGACTAATCTGTTCTAGTACTACATACATATCTTTTCATTTGGATAATAGAGTTGCTTTCTTGAAACTACAAAACTCCATTCTGGCATCTCATGATGGTGTTTCCTTCATGTGTTTCTTTACCTTTTTTCCCCTTTCTATGCTTCTATAATCTTATTATTTTGTTTAAACGTGGGTATGATTTTAACCCTAAAATAGTGGAGAATTTGGTCAGCATTGGAGGAATTACAAAAAAAACCCACAATTTGCATTTTCCTCTCTCGTCATATTCAATTCTCTTGCTGCTAGTAGGTAGCTATGACAATGAATAATGCCCACACTCTTGAGTGCTCTCCTAGGAATGAGCAGCTGGTTTTGTGGCTTGAGATCTGCATTTTTTCCTCTGGTCTTGCCACAAATGGTCTTCCAGTCTAGAACCACTCTGACAGTAGGACTGTATTTAGTTTCAGGAAGTTGTTAAGCACTTCAGTCTCATTATACAGCTATTACTGAACATCTTTTCTTAAACTGAGTTTTAATGTTTCTCTTCTTGAAGGATGCTCTAATAAAGAAGTAAATTGCAATAAACATTCACAAAAATAAATGATTTTCTGGGCAGCAATGGCAGGGGGCAGAAGAACTCCTTATGTCAAGTAGAGCTAAGATTGCATTCAGCAGCTGGCTTCATAAAGCACATATAAAATATGTGGTAAAAACACAGGAAGACCAACAGGATTCCACAAGTTCCACCACAGGAGTCCAGCACTGTTTAGTAGAAACAGGTTATTTAGACATTGATTCTACTGCAGGGAGAAGAACAAAGAAAAGGCCAAGACGCAGTTTTCATTTCCTACATTTGGTCTATTAAACATTAAACATTTGTTTTTCAGATGCAGGAGTAGTAGCAGACAGGAAAAATTCTGTATAAATCTGCTTTTCATGCAGTAAAGTGTTAGTTTTTTTTCAATAATTGAGTTAGGTAATATTCTGTATTTACTTTTTGATTAAAAGAATAAGTTATAGGTCATTTGAGAGCCAGTATTAATATTTCTTATTACTTTGTTCCACCGACAAAAAAAAAAGCTAGGAATATTTTCAACAATACAAATGACCCTTTTGAAAATTTTATGTCACAGTTAAACTGTGAAATTAGCCATTTTTTGCCTTTATCGTTCCTCCAGTTTCCCATTACCCATGTACCAGTAGTTTCGTATCAGTTACAGAAGATCCATGCTTTATAGCAAAAATCTCAAGAAATAGTCACAATTCAAGTTTATTAATAGAAAGAGATTTTTTTCTTTTATGTGTATGGGGGGGACATAGGGGAGAAAAAAGTGTTGTCTGGATCTGAAAGTTAAAAGAATGTATTCTAAAACACAAAGGAACAAACAATTTAAGGGATAATAGCTTCAAATCTGTGCTTTTTTTTTCAGAGATGTTTCTCTTTCCCACCAAGCGCATGTAGCTGAAAGTTAAGGCAGACATACAATAAACACAAAGTGTCAAGAAGGGTAGTCATACAAAATTTAAGAGTCTAATGCCAGGAAAAATGAGCTGTGTTGTCTCAAGTGTGTGAGACACACTAAAGCTCTTTGTCTCCAAGTGTTTTACTGCTGTCCATGAGCAGCTGAGTCCCTTCCTTTGCTAAGCCAAATACCTCAGACTTCATCTGGGTCTATCTGAAAAGCCCTTCGGTATCTGAGACACGCACACAGGGATGACAGGTATAATACAGAATTTATATGCATTATTTTGGAGTAGCAGCTGGAAGCCAGGCCAAGACATTGCATAGCACCTGATATCACATCCGCCACAGTGAAACAATGCCCAATTAATTTGCAGAGTAATAAAGCAGTGAGGTCATTTCTTTCTCAGGAGGAGTTGTAGGCTTCAATTCTCTTTGTCTAGAAGGAATTTGAACCCATAGCTTTGAACCCCTGAACGCTGCCTATCAATCTGAATACTGGATAGACAAAATAGAAGCATGTGTTACATGTCTTATTGAAGTTTGGCAACTTTTGAATTAGGAACATGAGTCATGGATTCAGAAGGATGACTGTTGAGAAAACATGATTCTCCATCTTAATGAGTCAAAGACTTGCTTGGTAAGAGGCAAAGTGATCTATAAAGTATTTATTTATTTCAGGTGAAGTCATCATGAGATTGTTGCAAAGCAAATCAGAAATAATCTCCACCACATGACTTTTGTTTAAATATGAACTAAAAGTACACAAGGCTGTTTAAAACTTTGAATACTGGCTTCAAATGGGCAAGAAGGTAAAAGAACAAGCTAATAAACTAGACTATTGCTGTGTCGTTTAAAGACAATCCTTGTGCTGTAGATCAGTTAAGATCATATTACAATAAAAATGACACAGAGATCACTAAACAAAGGAGTACTAGTGAGCAGCTAGAAATAAGAAAGGACAATATCTTTACCAACAGTTACTTGGTTTTATCTTACTATGAAATTCTGCTGGTTTGTGTCTGAGGTGGGGTAGAGCAGGGCAGATGTTGAAGGAGTGCGGAGAAAGGGACAGGGGGTGGAGAATTAAAAAAAATATTAGGTTCTGTGTGAATGGAAAAGCAATATCTTCCATATATGCAGAGGTATTACTACAGGAGACAACTGTCGCATACAAAATAATGTTTGCCATAAAAAAAAAAAAAAAAAAAAGAACATGGAAGAAGAAATTTAGAAATCCCTAAGGATATCAGCTGTTAATTTCCATGGATTGAGAATACAGAGCTTTAAGAATCTGCTGCTATTTCATGTGGCTAAAAAATTGGAGGTTATCTAAAAACAAATACTTGGCTGATGCCCTGTGGGTCAGGTGTGTGTGTATGTGTGACAAAGAAAGAGAGAGAAAGCATTCTGAAGAGCTTGCAGGCTAGTTGCCATGGGCAGATGATCTACAGGAAAAAAAAAAAAAAAAGTAATTGCCTAAACAAAAGGAAATTATTTCCACGGCAGTTTCTGAAGTAATAAAGCCATCAGCAGCAGCTCTGAGAAGGTGCACTAAAGGAGTCTTCCCAGATGCATACTTTGCTTGTTGGGGGACATTGATAGCTGATAGTGCTTTCAGATGTGGTATCTGAAATAAATGCCAGAAGGAGCCAGAAGCAAGCATGCCTCAAGCAAGAAGTGAGAGGTAATCCTTCAGAAAAGTAGTGTCCAAACAGGATGGAAGAAGTGTAAAGTCCATAGTCATCACACGGAGAGAATTCTTACCGAGTTACATACACATAGACACACAGGTTCATTATGGTATGTCCCTTACTTCGTCAAGACCTCAGTATATTATAATCTTCATCTCACTTTCTGGGCCAGTAACCTGGCCCGGCCATGAGAACAAAACCAGTGTATTTAGTTACAGTTGGTATACCCTTGATATGACTGCAGAATTCAGAATGTTGGACACAGAGCTCTGTCACTAACAATCATTTTCACGTTCTCTATTAGTGTTATTATCTGAAAGGAGAATTGTACTCACGGATGCAAGTGATACTTCCAGCAGAAAGCATTGCCATTTTCATTGTACTTTACTTCTGATCACTGATCAGAAAAACTAGAAGAACTTTAAATCCTTTATGTGTATCTCGACGCTGTTATTTGTAGTACCCCAATGAAGCATTTTATTTCAATAAAATGAACGCAAAGGACTGATCTTCGTGTGTAGATTCTGTAAGTCAGATAGCAATATGAGCTGCCTGTGAACTCAGTGTGTTATAATATGCATGCCAAGTGCTTTATAAAGATCAGCTTTGTGGTTAAAGAAAAATGGGTCTGGGTAAAGAACCTTACTGCAAAAATGCTGAACACTTTCAAGACAAATGATGTTTTCACTGAAATCAGAGAAAGACATAATACAAAAGAAGGGGCAGATATATAAAGAACCTACTACTCAGAACTTCATTGTTATAGCTGTACTAGAAGTGTCAAACTCAGTAAAGAAGCAGAAGGGCTATGCAATGATGACTTTGATGAAGACGGTAGAAAGAGTTAAAATGACTGATTGCACAAAGCTCATGGGGAGCTATTTGAAAAGCGAGCACAAATGGAATACGCTGTACTGCAGTTTTTCTGTGATTATGTCTCTAATGCATTAAATTTCAACAGCTCCTCTTACACAGAGCTCATAGAATTAGACATGAACATTTTCTCTCTTTTTACTCAAATTCTTTGGAATTCCTATTCCATTTTTCCACCTACTGTTTTAAAAATGTAACATAAAACATGCAAGAGTTTATTGTGCTACACTATTTTATCATTTTATTCACATAATGTAACCTGAAGATTTCCTTTAAAAATGGTCATTAGAGGATTTACAAAGTTGTACTATAATGTTTAGGTTAAATCTGATTTACAACTTAAATTAGTTTTTCATTTAAATGGAAGAAAAAATAAAATCACTAAAATAGTAAGTGCTGTCCAAGGATATTATATTTGTTGTCTTTTGATTTGTTTTTACAATTATGCTTCAAAACCTGATCTGAAAATAACCAATGATTCAAAACTCTTCATTATATCAAATGCCTTCAGTATGTTATTAATCAATTTTTCCAGAAGAGACAGATTTTAACAATTCTGAATCATCTAAAAAAGTCTTCATCAACAGGAAAATGTTAACCTTTTAAGTATCCAAACCTCTTCAGTACACTATGAATCAAATACTTAAATCTTTACTTCATGATAAGAATATAATGGTTCTCTACAGTGAACAAAATAAAAAAAATATTGATTTTAAAAATGTTCTTTAACCTATTTTTCTCATTTCCAAATATTATTAAATTCCATATGTACTTTTTACTCACAGCAGCATTGGCACAGTAATTATTGTAGGTGAGGTTTCCACAACAACTCACCAGTTTATACTTCTTCCAGAGTTATTTCGCATGTCTCTGTACTGGATTTCCATAAATTTAATCACTATGGACTAGACAGTGATTATAAGGATGTTGCCTTGGATAACGAACAAACTTTATGATCACCATTGAGAAAACATCTCAAGGAGGAAACTGAATCACAGTTTTCTTGATATTTCTTCCTTGGAAGCCAACAGAGAATAAAAAAATTTCAGGGTAGACAGTATTTATCCTTTTTGCTCTCCTTTGGGAAGGGAATAAATATACTGTGTTGGATCTGCCTTTTCATCTTTACTACCCAAAATACTTTTAAATTTCAGAGCCTTTATAGAGGATTCCCTGCTTCAATATTCTTCATAATCTTCAGATTTCTTGTAGGTCTCTGGAGGAATATCTGTTTACCTAAATTTACATCTGCTCCAGACGTATTCATTCCCCTTGATGATGGAAGAATTTTCTTATATTGGAAATGACCTAAGAGGCCTGTAAAAGTTTGTTATAAAATGTGGGCTTATATCAGATAGACTGGATTCCACCCTCTTTCTTCTATGGATTTGTATTTATTGAAAGAATGAATGTTGTTTTGACTAGTTACTAAAATGCTAATTATATAGTACAAAATTCTAATCTGTTATAAGACTACACTCACATGTTGTCTTTTTTGTTTGCCCAAGTTTAGTCACAAGGAATGTGATACTATCATACATAAATTAATATATTCAAATAATTTTAAAATCAGTAAGCCGATCTATTCCCACTAAATACAATGAATATCTCAGGAGGACCAGGTGTTCTATAATTGCAATTCATTTAACGAATAACAGTTTTCTAGCTAGATTCTGCTATTTCCAAACATTCTTATTAGCTCCTTCCTAGCTTGTCTGTGTCTGTGGAGGATCAGCTTTTGCAAAATTGGGACTGTTAGAAAACTCTAAAAAGTTTGTTCTCTGTAAGGTGAGAAACAACAGAAATTTAGACCTATCATTCTCCTTGCTCCCCTACCTTCCGTAAAATATATAATATGATCCCAAAAATCTCACTCACCTCTTTATTCAGCAGCCTGTCTCTCGTAACTGCAACATAGCAACTAATGCTGCAAACAGAAAACCATCATAAATAACTCAATTTCTCCAGTACACTGGAACTTTCTCAAATCAGAACAAGTCCCAAAGCATAAACCACAGCTTCTGTTACAATACAAAGCATATTTCTACCTTCTTTTCAACCATATAAATGTGTAGAATTAACCAGATATTTATTTAAACAAATAGCAACAAAAATGTTTTCCTACACAATACAGTGCAAATAAGCTTCCTTTAGATGTGAGTACTAAAGATAACTGATTGTTTGTGACCTGCTCTTCAGAATAATTAATTGTTCTGTGAAGCATGGAGTTCAATATCATTAAACATACGTAAGTGCACAACATGGATCTAAATAACCCTCTGAAGATCTGGACTGAAGTTAGTCACTCAAGCAGTTCATCTTAACCAAGTTCTGTCTCACAGGACACTGGGCCTTCTACAGTCAGAGTAATCACCCAGGGGTTCACCTAGATGTATGTATGGGCTGTGTAGTTGCTTACTTTGGTTATGAACTTTTGCCTCTCTCATTGGCAACTCACTAACAAAAGATAGTTACATCCTTACAGGTTGATTTTCAGCAACTTGGTCAAATAACAGTGAAGTGGTAACCACAGTTTTTTTCTTCTAAAACCTATTTATTTGGATGAAGATACCCTGACAGATAGAAAAGTTTTGAAATCAGTCACATGAACCAAACATTAGCATCTGGTGCCTTTTGAGATGAGCTGAGTGCCCTGAGGTTATCTGATATGGCCTGCACTGCTGCACTAAAAGGGTGTAGATTCTGTAAGCTCTGTACTGAATCTTGCAGTTGCACAGAGACAACCTGTTCACCCAAAGATGTCCCAGATGCCATTATCTGCATAGGTGTACACAATTAAATCACTCCTTCCATCTCACAGAGATTTAGGTGTTTAACATAAGTTCCCTTTTTATGCAGTGGACAGACCTCCAAGAGGGGGAATGCATCTTATATTAAGAATGGTACCTAAGATTAATGGCTCTCTGGAGATGCCTCTCTCTTATTGACTACAAAGGAAGCCTAGACCACTATTTTAAATGGATGTTTCAGTTACATGCAGCTATAGATGAGATGAATATGACTGATTCAGAATTAGGTGACTGTGGAATATATATTATGGACTTGGAATCTGCAATCTCTTAAGTATTTGAATGACATTTCTGAAACTAGCAATTAAATGTTTACATACTCCTGGGCAAAATACTGAATTGCATTCTTTCTTGAAAACTAGGCAGTTTTTAATAAGGCACAAAAAAAAAAAAAAAAAAAAAATTGTAACCCATCCTTTTATAAATTCTGAAGTGAGTGTAACAGAGACACTGAAAATATTAGCAAATATCCTTTTTTTTTATTATGTTTATTTTTTAGTATAAGTGAAGCAGAATTGTATCCTGTACATCTTAGGTTAATTTGAAACATAAGAAATGTAAGTTTACTGTAAGATTTATTTTAGAAAGTTTTTCTAAAAGATAAAAGAATGGCTGTGACTTAGGTTAGCATCCTACCGTGTCATAAATATAAAATAAATCTTTCAATTTAACTATCAGTCTAGAAACTGCCACTTTCACTATGTTAATGAAATCCTTGTAACGATGCAGAAATATAGTGAAATGAAGGGAAAGGTAGGATTATTTAATTAAATGGCTTCTATTAGTACTTCATTCAAAGTGGAATACAAAATTTAGTTAATCAATTTTGTTCGTGACAAAAATCCTTTTAACTGGAGGTAAAAGTCCTGAAATCATAGCTTTAAGAAAACAAAACTGTACAGAATGAAACACTGGAAGTTAGTCAGAAGATGCAGGTGAACACAAGTACCAAGATTAAAAAAAAAAAAAAAAAAAAAAATTGATGAGGCTGAACTAGTTTATAAATTGAAGTAGAAACATAAAGAAAAAGTAGCAAATCAACCAGAAGGTGTCTGAACTATTACATAGTATCTATGTTAACCCCTGAAATATGTAATATAGGCTGTCTTTACTGTCAGTGGAAACAAATAAACCTTAAAAATATGTGAGTCACCTTACTCTTTTTAGATGTCTTCCTTAAGATGAGGTAAATTGTTACTTGGAATAATCTCTTTCTCCCCATTGCCTATACAAGAAGATAAGGACGACTACTTTAGGTGCAGACTTTTAAAGATACCTTACCAACAGGAAGACAACAAGCTAAAATTATCCATGAAGTAATAGTCTTGACTTTGTTTCTCAAATGTCCTTACTCTGAAGGAACAAAAGACATACAAGAAGAAAAAGTTCTTAACGAAGCTTGCTGCATAATATCTTTTAGTTTCTATCATTGAGAATACAGAGGGGGCAACAAAGTGGTTTCACTTAGATTATTGAAGTCAGTAGATTTTTGAAAGATTAATTTGCTTTTTAAAATCCTGCCATAATTTATATTAAATATTAATGACCTTACATCAAGATTAAAAGTATAATAAAAGAATAAGTAGTATTAAAGCTGACAAGCCACCACTGATTTGACTTGAATTGTAATTGGTATTTTCAGGAAACAAGGATAAAAAAACAATAAAACATAACATATATAGGAAATATAGAGATTTTCAATTTCACCTGTGTTATTCTTTCTATAAAAAAAAAAATTGTAAAGTGCCTAATAGCAAAGAATTAAGTGGTCACATTGTAGTCCTACCAAGATGTGAGCTTAACGTTTTATTTAGGACCTCATGCCTTGCTTGAATGGGAAGTGTAAGCAGGAACAAAGTGTTCATGTGTAATGCATTGGAAATAATATGTTGATGTTATTAAATATATCCTAGTTAATGACACACAAGTTAGAAAAATAGAAAAAACAACAACAACAAAACAAAACCACAAAACACATAACCAAGTTTGTTGATATAGCATGCCTATAAGTGATTGTTGGGCAACCCAACATACAGCAGATTTGACCTCTTTCTCTTGTCCTGTCAAATGGCATGCTTGGCTACCTGCAGCTTGTGTCTTTGCTCCCTCATGTCAATAGATAAGTGAGCAAACAATGTGTAGTCTCATAGCGTTCCATTTTCATATTCTATTCATGCAGAACCAAATTCTTTTTTTTTGTAGCATCCCTCTGGACAAGTTGTCCAGCTGTGAGATGGACAGGTTCATTGTGTGCTGGGTGAAACACCGGCTGAATGACAGGACTCAAAACATTGAGGTGAATTGAGTTACATCTGGCTGGTGACCAGTTACCAGTGATGTTCCTCAGGGCTCAATCCTGTTCTATTCAGGACTTTTATCCATTATCTGCATGCAGGTGTTGAATGTACCATTAGCAAGTTGACTGATACACCAAACTGGGAGGTCTAGTCTAATCTAAAGTTAGGAAAAGTTTCATTTTGTGAAAAAAAACAGAGAAACATAGGAGACATTCTATGTTTATGACAAATACAACCCCAAATACCTAAAATTAACTTTCTATCTTCCACACTATATTTTTTATACATTCATTACTACTGTTGCTTGTTGGAAACAGATACTTGGGAATCCAACAATAAGAGAAGAAAACAAAATCCCCAGTAGAATGTACTATAGAAGACAAGGCTCAGGTTTCCTTCAGAGATTTTATGAAAATGATACTTATGTGGAAAAAAAAAAAAAAAAAATCCAAGTAAACAAGTAAACTAAGTGAACTACGTACTTTTTTGCTGGAATTGCTTGGTAGGAAGAAAGAAGGCTGGAGGAAGGAGAAGGTAACAAAGAGACAAAGAATGCACATGATGAAGATACTGAAGAAAATCGTGTAAGAGATATCTAAAAACAGTCAGAAGAAAAATTTCTATAGTAAGCCAAGAAAGTTAACTGTTCTGCAATAGCTCTTAGAGAAGCATCTTATCTACAACACCTTTTAAAGAACACTCATTTTTTCCCAAGTGGCTAAGTGTGCATTGTTTCAATAATATTTTTATGGTCTAAGATTAAATTAGAATTATGAATTATTTTTTAAGATATCAGATCTATGGGAGCATCTAATTACACTGCAGTGAGGTCTCAGCATATTATTTCTCCAGATAAAAATAGCTCTTGCACATTTTTCCACCCCCCCCCCTCCGCCTATTTTCTGAAAGTTGTTATTCCATTCAGGGCTTTGGGACATCAGAGTTTTTTACTATCATTCCAACATCTGTTATTTATAGACATGCTGTATTTTCTTGTTCAGTTGAAACTCTTGACAAGACTACTGTACCAGGATGACTTAACAACTTGATTAACTCCTAATCATTTTAAGAATTCTCTTCCTGTTCTGCTGGAATTAATAGACAAGTTTATGGGAATGCCTGTGAGATTTAATATTTCTAACATTAAAATAAGCCAGAGTAATATTCAGAAAAATGCAGAGTAATATGTTGTATGATAAACTGGTCATCTTCATCTCAAAAAAATTAGACTGAAAAAGTCAAGGTCTAAAGTGAATTAAAGAAAAAGAAGTGCAGGTATTAAAAAGATGTAGGCTAAACATCATTATTTTTGTTAGATCAAGCTTCAATCAAGCTTATATTTGGTTTTGGATACTAATCATATGGGTCAGCAGAAAAATAAAAATAGATTAGAGGTACTTCATTCTGCTGAATTGGGAATGTATTGCGTTGTGGTTTTGTATTAACATTAAGCAAGGGGTAGGAAATAAAATGTCATTAATGTAGAAATATGCGATCTGAAAGCTTCAATATAGATCTGTGAAAAGATCCTAGGTATTTAAATACCACCCAAAAATCTAGCACCCATTTAAATATAAATTTATGTCCAGGTTCTCAACCAATTTTTATAAACTTGGTTTCACTCCGTTTGTCTGAAGGATCCAAAGCCAGATCAGGGTAAAAAGAGAACTGAATCTGTTCTGTCAATGAACGATTACTCCTCTTCCAGATGTGCTTAAGAAGAAAAAAAGACTAGCTTAATTTGAAGATGAAAAGCAGAGGACACAAACATGTACCTTTGGGGAAGAGAGTCAAGGCACGTATCCCAAACGAAATGACTTCATGCCTAGTAGCACTGAGTACCATGGAGAATTGTATGATTTAAGATCTGTCTTCACATTTTGCAGTTACCTAAGGTAAGGGGATGCTCATGCAGCATGTTGTGTTTTGGTTTAGTTTGTGGGGTTTGTGTGTTTGGTTGGTTGTTTTGTTGGTGGTGGTGGTTTTTTGTTTGTTTGTTTGTTTTTCAGATGTATCCAACATTTAGATACTAAACCCTTCTCATACATTAGATGGGGAGCCTGGGCACCATTTTCAGCCATGAAAACAACTGAACCCTGAAGTATTGAGTACAGATATAGTACCAATGGAAAAACACATTTTTTGCCTTAGAAACAAATAAAACAACATTGGCTAAAAGCACTGAGTACATGTATCTTGTGAGAAGACATGAAGGGACATGATAATACGATTTGGACACAGAGCAATAAGAAGAGGAAGATAATGAAAATGACAGCTTCAAGAGATTTGGCTATTATCATCTATTTTGTAGATAAATTATTACTAACATGAGCAGAAAACCTCGTCACATTTTCCAAATATTAATAGGTCACTACAAACAAGTATAATAAACACACAGGTATAAAGTGACCAAAGAAATCAAAAGCAAATGTTATGGTTGCAACTTTATGAGTTCCTTCTACAATTCTTGGTATTTTTGAAATATACCTGCACCTCAATATAACAACCACTTATATCTAGGAATCATTCTATATGAATGGTCCAATGGGAAAAAAAAGCTATAATTACAATGCATAAAGATATCAATTTAACACTTTATAGTAACAAGATGTATTCACTACATTACAGAGGAACCTAAATGTCCTGCACCAGATATTTCTAACTGTATCTTACATGTGCTTACACAAATAAATATACCCCCATAATTGAAATAAGTTTGTGCCATTCCAATAATATGCAGTGTAAAATGAGCAAATATTTAACTTTGGGACCTTTAAGCCATACTGTCTACTAAGTAGACAGCACATAACCTTGTTCTATTTGGAAGATAACACATGTAAGTTTGGCAGTTGCACGTTTTGAAGCTCTCAATTAATGTTTTGCATAAGCTTACAGTCTAACAAATGTTTAGAACCTTTTTTTTTTCCAGTACTGTGATTTGAATAGCAAGAGATATTTCTAATACACCTAGCAACTTTTATATAAAAGCTTTTTGCAAGTTCAGAATATCATTATTGATAACATAATAATCATAGATATTTTCTAATAAGAATATGAGAAAGAGGTGCATGCAAAACTGTGGAGAAAAAATTACAAAAGCAATGCAAGCAAAAAGCACCATATACAGACCTTGGCAGTCAAGGTACACATTGAGAAATATGAAGAAAATAATTTAGAACATTAAGATGTGATAAAAGGACCTAAAAGGTGTGATGAATGACACAGGTATGTATGAAGACAGGTAATGTATGACTTGCATGTAGGACTGAGGTAGTTGAGCAAAACCGCTAAATGGTACTAGAATAATAGATGAATATATCAGTCTATTTTTGTGTGCCTTAGAAAGCAAACACAAGCAACAAACAAGAAAGAATCATGGAGGTTATGTGCAGTATCAAGAAATATGTAATTCTTCTAATTTCCTTGGAAAACATTTAAGTGAGAGTCTCATTGCAAAATGTGAACTGCAATACAGTGCAGAGACTCTCAGGGATCTTACTAACCAGGAAGAAACCTTGTCTTTCTCTCTGCACAAGTACCTGGCTGAACATCTGTAGGAGAGATTTCCCATGATGTGAAAACTATTCTTTCTAAAAAGGGAAGAGTTTCTTTCTAATTTTTGAGACTTTCTACCTAATGCTCAACTTGGTTAACTTTTTATACTGTATTATTATTATTTTATTTTATTTTTTCTTTTTCTTTTTCTTTTTCTTTTTCTTTTTCTTTTTCTTTTTTTTTTCCGTAAGGAAGACCTCAGATCACTATAAATAAATTTTGAATAATTGTTCTAGCTAGACTTTTGCCCTGGAACTTTCCACTGGCTGAAAGTAATAATCACAACATGATTAAAAACAGGAGTGATTCTGAATAATCTGTTCTAGTCATGCCTGAGCAGGATAAAATAAGTGTGCTCTCTATGTGAGAATTTTATCCAACTGTGCAGATACAGTCATATGCAGACAGGTTATAAATAATGTGTGAGGTCCATTCAGGTCCCAAAGAGATCTCTCTCTTTCTTCTTTTGCACTAGTAAAAACCAGAGAAGACTCAGCCTTCTGCCATCATAGATGAAAGCCATCCAGCTTAGTAAAACCCTCTTCAGCAAAGTGATTCTTTAAGCAGCATTAGTTGGCATAGCTCTACTAGTCTCTGATATCTCTTCAGCTTTTTGGTACCATCTGGAGACCTTTAGTTGCCTCAGAAATACAAAATGTTTTGATGCTATTTTATACTTTCATTCTGGTCTTTTATGAATAAAAGGATATGAGATGTATGTACCAGATAATCTCAGAAAGAAGAAAGTAGTTTGTTGACCAAAAGTTCCAGAATTTGTCAAAAATTTCAACACTGCATTTTGGAAACTTGTCTGCCTAAGACTAAGTTGATATTCAAAAAATGTGTTATGCATAACTGAAATAGTTCTATATTTTTTCCCTTTGTTTTTGTTGTAGGAAAGAAGGTGGGTGGCGAACAGTTGGAGCTCACAGAACATATGTTGTTTCTTGCTATGTAGTGCAGCAGGAAATGTTAATTAAGAAAAGAAAAAAAAAAAGTTAGCAGTATAATCCAAAGTTTTGCTATTCAGCTTTTTCTTATTATATTATCATACTATAGTAGGCAAAAAATGTCAACATGTTCTACATAGGCTGCTAGGAACCCTCTCTCTCTTGTGCATAAAAAGGGTGATGTGGTGATCTTACCACTCTTGGGCTGAGCCTTCACCAAAACTCCAACATAGGCAATAAGACGCTAGCTGCTAAAGCAGCCAAACAGATTAAGTCATGACACTTCTCAGATGGGAATATGTTGACCACGAACTAGAAGCTGTGCAGATCAGGTGGTTTGTGACCTACCTGTAAGACCAATTACAGGTGTTTCAGTGCGCTAACTACGGCAAAACTGTCTGCCTTCCCTTCTGTTCTGCCATCTTAGGTTTTTGGGTTTTTTTCGTCACAGGGTTATAGCCTAGTCAAATGGAGGTGCTGGGAATGATGGTTGGTGGTGGGCTGGAGTGAGGCCAGTCCACGGACTGCTCTGACTGACCCTAGAGGACTCTCTGGTTAAGCTTCAGTTCAGTATCAGGCAGATAGCTGTAGCAGGCTTCAGGATGTAGCTTCGCAAACTTTTTTTCAGCAGTATTACTAATTAGACATCCTCCCCTTGCTGGCCTTTCCTGCTTTTTCCCCCTTCTTAAGTTGTCACGTCAGATGTGCTGCTACAAGCAGTCTGTGTAGCTTTGCTCATACCAGACCATCATCAAAAATAGCCCCCAAAGTCCTGGTTTTTTCAGTCTTGTGTTATAGGATAAAGTGATATGAATGTCAGATTTTGACAGTCCTCCCACTGGACCAGCCTGCTACTTTTCATTTCCAAGAGATGATTTAGGTCATCTATTTTACAGTCTAGCTCCAAATAACTACTGCTCTGCACAACTCATGGCTTCAGCATGGGGCGAGACCCAACAAAAAGGAGCAAGAGAGGACTGGAGTGGCTTATATCAGCCTTGTGTCAAAGGCAATGTGAAGTTGAACACTTCTGTTCATACAGGCTCATTTCCTACTTTATTTTAAACGAATGCAAATAATGGAGAACTTAAGTAGCCAAGTAAGGATCCACCTTCCCTTCTACCAGTTCTATTGCAGAGTAGTTATGTCTGCTGCGGAGGGTGTGAAGTTAAATACCAAGAGTATAGTGGCCTAAACTTATAAATAACGTTTTCTTATGCTTGCCTCTTGGAGCTTTCAGACACTTTAAGCTTTAGATAGAAGCTGTGATGGAGGTTTAAGGATCTGAATTTTGGGAACCCTTAGGGGTTCCTCAAGGATAATTTAAGTACTTCAGTCTCTCTGCCTCTGCATATCTACATATGATTTAACAGGAAATTTAACAATGAAAAATTTTAATAAGTTATTGAAATTTCTTTTAGATAGCATGGAAATATTTCATTCTTACAAGGTACTTTTCTCTGACTTCTGCATTTTGATCTTAATGTTCTTACATATAATTAATATGAATATAAATAAAAGCTGAAGTGCTAAAGTCAAAAGGATACCTTGCATCAAAGTAGAGCTTTATTCTTATCAAAGTCAAACACGATCATAAAACTTTATGATCTTTCTGAAATCTTTCAGAGGAAAATTTTGTTTTACTTGTACATCTACTTGTATTCCTACTTTTCTTTCCACTCAAGTCAAAACAAACTGTCAGTATTTTGTAGTTTCTCCCTGACCGCAAATTCTGTTATTATTTTAATACAGAATAGATATGATGCAGACAGTGGGCTCCACAGGCAAATGATGCAATGATATAATAACTGTGGTTTCTGTTGATATATTGTGGATATGTAGACAAGCTACTTCTTCAAAACTTGTGACAAAGCAGTTTGCCTCTTGGCATATAAGAAAGATTGCTGTTCTGTCTCTTTTTTTAGATGGTTCCATGATTTGAAGTATCCTCCATTAAAACATGATGCAACCAGTTACATAAAGGTATAAAATAAGGAGAAAAGGAGCATCAGACAGGGTGGCTTCTGCTAAAGAAGAGGTCAGTTGGATAAGGGGTTGTCAGTTGAAGAAGACTCAGCTGATGGGAGGCAGACTAAAGAAATTTATAGAATCATGCTGGCACAGAGAAAGTATTAGAAAATACTGTTCCTCACAATAAAAAAAATAAATAACTGATACAGAATATATTTTCAGACACAGCAAATTTAATTTAGGAGTTCATTGCCATTCAGTAAATGGTTTCATAAACAATTAAAAAATGTCAGTCACAGAGGAAACGTCTGTCAAGAACTATTAAACACACCCAAGCAAATGCAGCCTCTGTCTCAGATAGGCAAGTTGATAGCTGCAAGCTGAGACCAAATGTTTTGGGAAATGTTGTTCTGCACTTAGTTTGTTCTTAATCTCTTTTCATAAGCACCCGCTACTACCTACCTAGAAATTATAGGGCCTTTTGGTTGTTCTTAGTATGGTTCTTCTAACATTCAGTGGGAATAAAGTTCTTTAATACAGAAAATACTCTTTCAGTGTACCTATGATGACTGAATAGCCTGCATGTATTTCAGAACCTGTTTGGCAAACAAAAATCATTGATGTTACTTTGGAAAACAAAATACTGTCAGCTTGTTTGTGTTTAATGATGATGAAAAAGGAGTATAAAATTCTAAGTGGATCAAAGGTACCTTTCTTTTTGCTTTCTTGTTCTTAATTAAATCACTACTTTTTCTATATACACCAAAGCAATCACATGTATCTCTTGTAAAAGTATGCTGTTAAAGGCATTAAGTTATTGGACATCAGAATCAAAATCTCTTCCTTTTAGAAGCCACATGTACCTGTGCCTACCAAAAGAAGAAGGATCAAATCTTTGAGCAGAGAGTTTTGTTGGTAGTTTCAGAGGAATTAGACATGCCATGTTCAGTGGGCAGTTCACTGAAATTGCAAAAACGTCCCTTTTCATGAATTTACAGCTGGTATAGTGTGAGATCAGGAAAACCCCTGTTGAATCCACCGTGCTGTGCCAATTATCATAGTTCTTCTAAAGCCTTTACAAGTGATGCAATTAGCAGTGCTAGCAAGGGCATAGTCTATGCAGTCAGTTTAACCATGTTGTGGCTGTTACAATTGCCACCATACTTCTCTGAAAATTAAACCCCTTTTTTGTCTTCTGCCCTCTATTCATAATGTCTCCCTTCTTCTTTCCAAATCTGCAAATATGAGCTCTCTAGTGAAAATGTGTACCGCATTTCTGTAAAGCTAAAACTAAAAGATCTGCCTACTATCTCCTTTCTCTCTGTACGGGGGACCAAATTTTAAATCTACTAATGGGACATTGTAGCTGGTAGGAACAATGGCTACAGAGAATTAGGAAAATGACCCTGTCACTGGAGGTCAAACTTCTTAAAAATGGCAGAAGGTGTCTCCTGGGTTAAGGAACTCTGTAATCAATCCTGTTCAGAAAAGTGACAACACGCCTCTGAAAACCAATGAAGCTGGCTGTTCTCATTACTTAACTGGGAAGACTATGCTACAGTCTCACTTTTTTTAAGGTACCCAAAAACTTCCTAATTTTCAGCCTAATTTTATTTAAGTTATAACCATTTCTTTCTGAAGTAAGAAACAATTGGACCTCCACAGAGGGCAGAATGGCAGTGCTGACTATTTCACTGAAGAGGCATACTTTTCTGGCAAGGAGTTATTATTATAAAATCTTGTAAAAACAGCTTTTCTGTTTTGTTTCCATTTTTCTATTTTTTTCTCTTTTCAGTCAAGTTTGTGTTTTGTTGTTGTTGTTGGTGGTGGTGGTTTATGGTTTTTTGTTGTTTTTTTCTGTGAGTTTTTTATTTTATTTTTTTAATACATATTATTTTTCTTTTACCATTTATTGGGAAGCCAGGAATAAGCTATTACATTATGACCTTTCTGTAGCATTTTCCATTGGGACATTAATGGTAGGTTGTTTATCATTTTGCTGGGAAGGAATAGATTTCCTGTCTCTTCTCTTGGGAAACCTTGCTTTCTTGCTTTCACTTGTTTCATTGACTAAATGTGCTCATTATTTAGTCTCAAGTGTATGCCTGGGGTGTAGCCCCTGTAATGATTAAGTTTTCCTAGCAAATCAACACTATGGCAAATGTTTATGGTACTTAAATAAGTCTCACAGTTCATTTACTTTTCTGTCCTCTCTTGATTAACTTCAAGCTTGCTTTTTACTGTTTGTTTCTACGTCCACTGGTGACATCTGTGAAAGCTGTAGCTTTCACGATTAATTGTCATTGTTGTGTTTTTATTATCATAAGCACCCAGGACAGAGAAGATCTTTAATGAATAATTACCTAAGGGTTAACTTTCACATGTTACTTGTCTTTCTGTCATGATCTTTGCAGCCTTTATGATGAAGCTAGTTATTTTAAATCTTGCACAGTGAAAAAAAAAATCTTTCACACTCTTCCCATATTCTCATCACATACACATTCACACACAATATGCATGGAATATTATTCTAGTATTCAGATCCACTTTTCCCAAGTACACAGCTGTATAACTCCTATGCAAAACTCCTTTAAAAAGCTGGGCCTCATCTCTTCCCTTGAGCCAACCTACATTTTTGATCATATAAATTATGATTTTTATTTAATTATGCAATAATTTTAACTAATTTAATGAATAATATAATTATTATCTATCTTACAGTACAGTGGTATGCCTTCAAAGTTCCCAGTTATCCTCGTGGTTAGAGATTAATTGTGGCTAATTGCGGCTTAGTTACAGGTTCTCTGCTGGAAATGCCTTTATAAAGACAAATCTTGATTTAACTTACCTGCTCTTTTTCTAGTGCTTTCCACCTCAGATTGACATTCAATATTCATCTTTCTAAATTAAAACCAGAATAATCAGTCTCTACTGCCTGTCAGCAGGACTCAGCAAAGCAACATGTAAGCTCCCATATGTACAGTGCAAGATTTCTGTGACATAGGTATATTGTAATGACCACACTGATAAATAATAGATCCTGGAAAGGAGCTTGAATATGAAGCCCATAATTATCCTCACTATTTAAACTTTAGCTCCTTCTTTCACTGTATTTTGGACCACTCTACCTACTTCAATACAGGATAAGTCTGCTACATATGGGACAAGCCTGAAAGGCTTGTGGACACCAGTTCATACATTCCACTAATAATAACCTAATGAAATTTAACAAGGAAAAGTGTAGAGTCCTGCATCTGGGCAGGAACAACCCCAGGTTCCAGTATCGGTTGGGAAATTACATATTAGAGAGCAGTGTAGGGGAAAGGGACCTGGGGATCCTGGTGGACAACAGGATGACCATGAGCCAGCACTGTGCCCTTGTGGCCAGGAAGACCAATGGCATCCTGGGATGTATTAGAAGGGGGGTGGTTAGTAGATCAAGAGAGGTCCTCCTTCCCCTCTACTCTGCCCTGGTGAGACCCCATCTAGAATATTGTGTCCAGTTCTGGGCCCCTCAGTTCAAGAAGGACAAGGAACTGCTGGAGAGGGTCCAGCGTAGGGCAACCAAGATGATTAAGGGAGTGGAGCACCTCCCTTATGAGGAAAGGCTGAGGGAGCTGGGTCTCTTTAGTTTGGAGAAGAGGAGACTGAGGGGTGACCTTATTAATGTTTATAAATATATAAAGGGTGAGTGCCATGAGGATGGAGCCAGGCTCTTCTCGTTGGCAAACAATGATAGGACAAGGGGCAATGGGATCAAGCTGGAACACAAGAGGTTCCACTTAAATTTGAGAAAAAACTTCTTCTCAGTAAGGGTGACAGAGCACTGGAACAGGCTGCCCAGGGAGGTTGTGGAGTCTCCTTCTCTGGAGACATTCAAGACCCACCTGGACAAGTTCCTGTGCAACCTCACTTAGGCGTTCCTGCTCCAGCAGGGGGATTGGACTAGATGATCTTTTGAGGTCCCTTCCAATCCAGAACATACTGTGATACTGTGATACACTTGGTACTGAGGCCAGAAATTAGCCCCAGACCTTCTCTATTCAGCATTATGGATAAAGCACAGGTGACTGTAGGTGCACACAATAATATTTTTAAGGATTGTGGAAGAGTAACAAACAAAGAAGTAGTGTTAGAAGTCAACATAATAAAACAAATGTAGAGAAAATAGTTTTTCATTGTAGTTTGTCAACTGAAAATCAAGCTACAGATTCTTTATTGTTGCATAAAATGTTAAGAGGTTTTGGAAGACTGAGACTATAAGAACTGTAATAAGCTGCTAAATATTGTTACAGGAACACAGAACATAAATGTTCTATTCCTCCTTTTCCACATGAAAAGAATAAAGAGAAAATAATTTGAAGAGGAAAATTTTAAATTAATTAATATGCAACTTATCAATGGAATTAATTATTGCAGCATGGCACGCCAATCAATATTTATTGCTAATTATGATAGACAAATGGGTAATGATGTGTAGGAAAAAATATTCTTAAAAAGTTTAGGTTTAATTGTTCAGTGGTTAATACATGAAAATTTTGCCCAATTTTTCAAAACACCAAGATTGTTTAGGCAAAGCAACACTGGACAAGATCTAATATGGGATGAAAATTTTTGTTGTTGGACCTAAGTCCTTCCCTGAGAGCATAAAAAGAAAAAGTATCAAACACTTTCAGTCATAACCTGCCTTTTTACTGGCAAGGGCTAAGATATTTTTTTTCTCAAAGGTTAAGTTTCATTGTTTATTTTTTTATTCCTGTAACAATTACAGCCTTTTTCTAAAAAAACCCAACCAAACAAATAAACAAAAAAACCCACAAACAAACAAACAAAAAAACCACAAAAAACAACCAAACAACTAACCAAAACAAAAAAACAACCACAAACCAATCACAAAAAAACCCACATGGATTCTCACCAGTATTAGATTCAGCTACAGATACAAACTCGGTCCTGATCTGAAGGTAGGGGGCAGGAAATCA
Source organism: Nesoenas mayeri (assembly GCF_963082525.1). Classification (NCBI taxonomy): domain Eukaryota; kingdom Metazoa; phylum Chordata; class Aves; order Columbiformes; family Columbidae; genus Nesoenas; species Nesoenas mayeri. The sequence continues at coordinate 54,932,462 of NC_137541.1, forward strand.
AGCTGCATAATCGTGATAGGATGTTCACAAAGGAATACCAAGATATGTCCCTCCCCAGCCCTGTAAATTATAACTGACGTGTCAGGAAGGAATAATGATCAGGTTCGTCCTAGATGGCAATTACACTTACAATTAGTAGATAAAAATATAAAAGATTAGATGTAAGTATGGTTGCAATTTGGATCTCCATCAGTTTAAGTTAACACTACCATCTACTTGAAGACATCCTTCTTCTCTGCTGACTCCTTCTCTGTACTGATCTTAGCAGTTACAGCCATGTGGCAAAGTGAATCAGGACTTAATCCTGGCAAAATTGACCCAGAGAGGAAAAATATTTACTTTTTGACCTCGGCCAAAGCTGTGATCATTTTGCATTCCATAAGAGTCAAAGCAGATGTACCATTTTCATTGGGAATGATACCAAGTTAACCTGACTATGAAACCACAACTTAAGTAGCAGAAGGCTATATTGGTCACCAATCTTTGAAATTGATTGGAAGGTAAAGGGAAAATATCTATATATATCTATATCTATATCTATATCTATATCTATATCTATATCTATATCTATATCTATATCTATATCTATATCTATATCTATATCTATCTATATCTATATCTATATCTATATCTATATCTATATCTATATCTATATCTATATCTATCTATATATAGTTACAGTACAAAGTCTTAATATTACTATCTTATGAGAGATCTTATGCTTTACTCCAAACAAAAAGTGAAGAAGTGGTTGCACTTATAAAGAATATAGATTGTTTGGCATCTCTAAAGCAATATGCGTTTGGGATACATGATTCTCAAATCCTACTACATAAGTAATTCCCCAGATTATGTGGTGTTGGGGTACAGTCAGACAGTATAATTAGCATGAAAAGTAATCTTCACAGAAGCTTCTGAGCACAGGGTGTGCTCTGGTCAGGTGAGCTTAGGAAAGGTGATGCAACTTGACAGACAAGAAAGCTAGTTGATCTAATTGCCGTTGTATAGCACAGATAATTGCTTAATCCAGAGCCATTTTTAAAATTGTTCTAGAATATAAAAATTATGGAAATAGATTGCAAATATTTTTAGTGCAAAATTTTTAATACTAGCACCAGGTTTTCTTTCTTGTAGAACTCAACACTTTTTCAGTATAAATCCAGGTATTTATGAAAGATCTAAACATACTATAATCATTAATCAGAGAAAAAAACCCCAGTTATTAATGGATATATCAACTTCTTAACTCACAGATAGAATATGCTAACCCATCTTCATGAATAGCTGAAATTACTGTAAGTTTTCTTCGGTATTTCTTAATAATTTTGTGCCATTCAAAAACAACAAATGTATTTACCAAGTAAGATTTTTTGAACATGCTACTAGCAAATACATTAAAAAAAGCTCCTTATTGATTTATTAAGAGCAGCATGAAGTGAGGAATAAATGGATGTTCAAGCAATCACATAATTGTAGCAATAATTAAGAGGAAGGTTTGCAATATAAAGTAGTTTTAGTAGAAAAGACCTTTTTCCAGAATAGTTCTGTCTACTTTAGAAATTTGTTTTGTGCAAATCTGAATGGTGATGAAAACACTTGAAATATCTTTTTCCCATTGAAGACACTAATGTCTGAGATGTCTTCATTTTGAAAGGTTTTACAATACCCTGTAATTTCTATATATTTTTCTCACCAGCAGCCTTGTTACTTATCAATATTCCTAAAAAGAATTTGCCACCTTCTGCATAAAACACTACAGGAATTGACAATCTAATGAAAAGGGCTTACTGCCTAAAGCATATGGCATTGTTTTTCCCTTAAAGTTAAGAACAGAGCACTGAGCAGAGTGAAGTCCAGTAATAGATTTAGAAGCCTACACACAGCTTTAATTTCCTCGCTCTTAAAACATGGAGGCAGAAAGTAATGTAAAACCCAGAAAGTAGGCTTTCACTACAATATATTTTGCACTAAACAGTCACTTTAGTAAAAGCAAAACTAAACTTGAAGGAATGCTCCTGAATCCAGGACTTCCTCCTTTCAAGGTACTAAGGTAAGCAACAAGTGTGTCTTCCTTTGGACTTCCCCTTCACTCACCCCACAAGTTTCCCATTAACTACCAAGGGTGAAAGACAGGAAGGAGATGAAGACTGTGATCTCTCCTATCCTTCAGTCATCATTACCAATTATTTAATTAGTGAACTAAGTATTCTTCAGGGAGAAATAGGACTTACATCTTTCAATTTAGGGAGGGCATTGAACCCTGTTATCCAAGTTCCTAAACAGATGCGCTTTCTCATATATAACTAGGTAAAGGTGGCTAGCATTTAGCTTCTAGCATATTACAAATAATCTGCCTATATGACAGTCTGCAGAAAAAAAAATCAGCCCCTAATGCATATAGGTGTAAAGCCTTCAGCTGTCAGATGGAGTTTTGCTTGCTTGTTACAGTTTAATGAGATTACCTTTGTCCTTAACATGCAGTTAAAGGGATGATGGCCATAGACCATGTTTTTGAACAGATTATTTTGCCATTAAGCTTTACAAAATCGAGAGATTAGTCAAACATCATAAACGTATTATTTTTACATGGTTTTAAAAAGAGCTAGGAGTACATTGGTCTGATAAAAGTAACAAAAAATAAACCTTTTTACAACAGATATATTTGGTGTCAGATTTGACTTAAGTCAAATACTTTCCTTAAGAATAAGAGGTTATTTTTAAAAGGTGAAAACCACAGACTGTGCTCATACCTTCATATATATACAATATATTGAAACTGTCTATTGTTCACGGGAGTGAAGAAAGAGAGAAATATTTTGGTCACCCCTGACAAATACATGTTTGCTAGTTTATTTGACAGACTTTGCAGAGTCCAATAGGAAAATTAAATTCAATTATGTCATGTACTGAACAGTAGGTGAGAAATTACCCTTGCGTTATTCTCCAGAAAATATTTAAATATCAAGAACAACTTCTTCCATGTTAAATGATTTTAGGTAGAATGGGAGAAAATCGTGTAGAAGATATTACCTTAATTCTGAATTTCCTAGTCCCAAGGTGTTAAGGATAGATGGAGGTGGAGAAGGAGTACATGGGAGTTTTCCTTTTGTTCCATCTTTCTGCATCACTACCCCATGTAAATCCCAAGTTGCAAGACAGGAGAGAAAGCTTAGTAACCAACTGCCTGAAAGAAATGAACCTTAGACAAGAGGCAGAACAGAGGACAGAGGGAACATACGCCTGAGAGGTTGCTTCTTCAGTTGTTTTCTCTGTGAAAGCATTTTTTATTTTAGGACATCATCTGGTAAACAGATCTGAAACCTACTGGTTAGCACAGAAACTGGTTTGAAGGGAATGTCAGTTAATGTAATCCAGTTTCAACAAAGCGTGCTTTATTTGTCCCTTCAACAAATAGGATTTCTATCTATCCAGGTATGAGGTAGTCAAAGCCAAATGTCTTTGTTGACGCATTTTACCGTTATATTTCTTGGTGTACATTAGACTGTGAATAGGAACATCTGCTCTGGGGATAGGTGTGAGTGTGTGTTGTAGGTAGAGTAAAACTTTATAAACTTTGATGCTTGACACACTAGTGATTCACACTATCAACAACTATCGAATAGGCATTATTTTGTAATGCTATTAACATGGGTCAGCCTACAAACGTAACATGAAGAAACCCAATTGAAATACAACCAAAGAATTGGGAACCAGGGTAAAATCAGAAATAGATTGAAAAAAAAAATAGCTGAAGGTGGTTCCCATAGAGTTTTGTTTAGATCTTTTGTGTTTTGTACCACATGAATATGAGGCATGCTCATTCACTGCAATATTCAAACACTAAAAATGTACTTCTGCTTGTCTGCATTTTCGTGTACCAGGAAAAAAAAAAAAAAAAAAAAAAAGGCAGTTCATGTTAGCAAAACATGGAATCAAAACAATTGTTTTTGAAGGTGTTCTGGTGTGATTTTTCACTAATTCTTGTATTATATTTTTATCTTTTCAGTTGGAGGAACTATGTAGACACAAGAGCAGAGAATCTTCAAGCCAGGCTGACCTTCACAGAAAAACATGTCATATCTCAATACAAAATGATTTTTACTTTCAATGCATAGAGAATAGAAGAATAATATCTCATGGTGCAAGTCTCTTTTCACAGGTATTTACTGACAACATAATAAACTTATGTGAAATAGCTCTTTAATATTGAAAGTAACTATATGAAAGGAAATAATAGTTTTCTTTCCTTGATTAAATATGAATGATGGGATGCACAAAGTAATGCCTAAACACTGAAATAAACATTACAAAAAGTGATCTAGCTCTGAAAAGGGAGCAAAGAATCAGTTAAATTATGTAAGTGCAATGGTTGGTGTCAATAACAGAGTAGCTTCTCAGGTATTTTACCTACTCCATCTAGAAGTATCTAGTGCACCAGGTGAAACACTCTCCAGAAACTTGAAATTACTTACTAGTAAGATGAACAATTGGTTTTCCAAATCATCAGTGCATCAAATAACCTACCAAAGATTGTACAAGACTATTACTGAAGCTCACAATTATCTAAAATTTATCCAATCATGCCACAAAAAATAAGGTTCCACTGATTTTACTGTGCATGAAATCATTGAGCAGTGGCTAGGACTATTAATGTATTGTAATTTAATGCATGAAAATAAGAAATTCCCAGCTACAGGAATACTATATTGAATATCTAGTTATGAAGAAAATCTTACATACCTGCTCTTTCTCAGACTAGTATTAGCTGACATGCCAGACGACAACAAACCCTCAGAGAGGAGCAAAACTCATCCATCTTAATTGCTAATGGACTACCTCTATTTTTCCAATCTATATTGTGAAAAATATTTATTCATCTGTGCCAAATGATAGTGAATTTAGAGGGCAGCTTGGCCCCTTTGCAGAATTCTTTTTTACCAGTCTCATAAAAAGGCAACAAGAATATTTTTGAGGAAATCAATTTTTGTGTTGTACACTGTTTTGAATGCAGACCAAATAATAGTTGCGGGGGAATGGTTTGTAACCTTTGTCCTTTTCCAGCAAAAAAAGATCTCTACATTTTCCAGATGGTGGTTTATCTTCAGAGTTTATGATTGGTTTTCCATCTGAATTCTTATCCTCACAGCATTTTAGAAACCTTTAACTTTTAACTCTGGTAGCAAACTTATGTTCAAGACTATTTGCAATGCACATGTGGTTTTTAGAATTTTGTTCTGGGAGTTATTGAAAAACATCTGAAAGCCAATGCAGTCATTAGTCCCAACTAGCACAGGTTCATGAGGGGAAAGACCTGCTTAACAAACTTAATTTTGTCCTACGACAAGGTTACCCACCTGGTTGACCAAGGGAAGCCTGTCCATGTGATCTTTTTGGATTTTAGTAAAGCCTTTGATATGATCTCTCACAGTACCCTCCTAGACAAAATGTCCAGCATACAGGTGGATAAACACAAAATGCAGTGGGTGAGCAACTGGCTGATGAGCCAGGCTCAAAGGGTTCTAGTAAATGAGGTTACATTTGGCTGACAACTAGTCACTAGTGGGGTTCTACAGGGATCCATCTTAGGGCCGGTGCTCTTCAGTGTCTTCATAAATGACTTAGACTCAGGACTTGAGGGATTACTTAGTAAGTTTACTGATGACAGTAAGTTTGCTGATGACACAACATTGGGAGGAGCTGTTGACACTCTTGAGGCCACAGAGGCCCTGCAGAGGGATCTGGACAAATTGGAGAATTGGGCAATTACCAGCCACATGCAGTTCAATGAGGACAAGTGTCATATTTTGTACTTACAGCCAGCAATCCTGGCTGTATGTACAGACTGGGAATGAGATGCTGGAAAGCAGCTCTGCAGAGAGGGATCTGGGGGTTCTGGTGGACGGCAAGTTGAACATGAGTCAACAGTGTGTCCTGGCAGCTAAGAGGGCAAACCAAGTCCTGGAGTGCATCAAGCACAGCATTGCCAGCCAGGCGAGGAAGGTGATTGTCCTGCTCTGCTATGCACTGGTGCGGCCTCACCTAGAGCACTTTGTACAGGTCTAGGCATCACACTATAAAAAAGATATAAAGCTACTGAAGAGTGTCCAGAACAGGGCTGTGAAGTTGGCGAAGAGTTTGGAGAGGAAGCCGTATGAGGAGAAGCTAAAGTCACTTCTTTTGTTCAGCCTGGAGAAGAGGAAAGTAGGAGGAGACCTCATCGTCGTCTACAGCTGCCTCTCAGTGGCAGGGAGGAGGAAAGGCAGGCACTGATCTCTTCTCTTTTGTGGCCAGTGACCGAACCAGATGGAATGGCAGGAAGATGTGCCAGGGGAGGTTTAGGTTGGACGTTAGGAAAAGCTTCTTCAGCCAGAGGGTGGTGGAGCACTGGAACAGGCTTCCCATGGAGGCAGACACGGCCCCGAGCCTGACAGTGTTCAAGAAGAGACTGGACAACACCCTCAGACACATGGAGACAACTGTGGAGTTGTCCTATGCAGGGACAGGAGTTGGACTCAATCATCCTTGTGGGTTCTGTCCAACTCAGAACATTCTATGATTCTATGTTGATTTTTCTATCTATCATCAGTAACTTCCCTTAGATACCCTTTTTGTTTGGTTGGGCTTTTTACTAGTATCCTGCAACAAAATTAAAGACAAATGCAAATATTAACATTGAATTATTGTGTTCTGATGTGTCTGTTGAATTTTAGATAGGAAATTGTCATATGAAACTGTATGAAACTGTCTTTTTTTTTTTTTTTTTTAAATTTTATCACTGTTTTCAAAAACAGGAGTGGACTTAGGTTTTCCAGAATGTATACGCCTTTGAAAAGGCCTTCTCATCCTTCAGCATTTCTCTAGTTTCAGGTTAGGGAATTTGTTAAAAAAAAAAAAAAAGGGGGAAACAGAATTCTTCCCTTTGTTTTAAAGAGAGCTTCCCTGGATATCCCTATGGAACAGAATATATTGTGACAGCAGAAATGTGTGAAAGCCAACAAGGCTTAAAATAGGAAAAACATGGAAAGCAAAATATATTTTTAATTTTACAAAATCACCTACATTGAATCCTAGTTGTGTGAGGCCTCATAGCAATGGAAGAGTTGTTCAGATTGGAAACAAACAATAGTTATGAAAATTAAATGTTAGGTGTCACAGGGCATTTTCAACAAGTGACTTTTAAACCAAGGGAAGTGAAAGAAAATGATGTGTTACATATTTAAAAGGAATTCCTGATATTGTTAAGGGGATTGAATAGTTACTTTTCTTCATTTTGTACAATTTCTTTGTTCTACATGCAGCTTTGAATGTAATAGCTATATGCAATCCATATCTAGGATAGTAATTAAAACAACTCTCCTCATCACATAATTGTATCTCTGGAGACAATTATGAATTCCACACTTACGTTTTTAACCTTGACTGTAATCTCCTAGTTCATGTGTCTAGGTTTGCATAAACTTCAAGCTGAAATTATTTTAACCTTGGAAGTAAGTAGCAGGAGTGATATTGTATGAATAAAATGTCCATATTATCTAAGATAAAGTAAGCAAAGGAAAAAAAGCAGTAAGAAATGCAAAATTACTCTTCTGTTTCTTGAGAATTTTGTGAACTAAACCTCAAAACTCTAGAAAAATAAGCAGTTATGATATTGCTCTTCTTTTGTATAAAGCTGATGTATGTGAGAGAAATCATTAAAGGGATCTGATGTACCAGAGGACTTATGTTCTATTGATTTCAATTCACTGTATATAATCCACTGCAGTTTGAAATAGCAGCTTAGACCTCTGAAGTGCAGGGGTCAGAGTGTTTAGGAACTGTATCCTAGCACAGAAACAGCTTCCACAATAGACGTCTAATGAAAAAAATATCGTCTAGTTTATTTATGTAATTAACTGTTGACCACAGAGGTAATTTGGCTGAGTAGATTTTGCTTCTATTTTTCGTGAAAGATTGGAAGTATAAGGCAGATAATAATCTGGAAAACTGCTGTTGTTAATTTTGTAAAATGTGATAATAGGGAAAAGACCTTGAGGTAAAACTGAAAAACAGAAATGAGTGAAAACAAGACTGTCAGAAATGGTGATAGAGCCGTAATTACTTTCTTTGAGATCAGACCATGCTCCTCATCTTGTCACCTTCCCTTCTGATACCAACTCCTCAGCTCAGCAGGCTACATGCCACTTTCTCACCTTGCTCCTTCTGGCTTTTTCCAAACTATTCTGCTAAGCAATGCTACATGAGTAAACATGCCCATACTGAACTGCCTCCTCTGCAGAGCCATAACAGAGAACACAAAGAAGATGTAGGAAAAGGGAAGAGGTTGTGTCAGGCCAGAAGTGAGATGAATGTGAGGGTCAAATATTGTTTGCTTTAATAAACCCTAAGTATGGCAAAAATTAATGTATATTTTAACAGCAAATTATGCCTTGCCAACTTCATTGAAATGACTTAACAAAACTCTACATGTTGGCAAATGGAAGGTATTTGTAATTTTTTCCAGGCTTTTCAAATATTTTTTAAAAAGTCATTTAAAAATCCTGTTCAGAGAAATATGGTAACCTTTGGTTGACATATAATATAGTAACCTATATCTGTTACAGTAAGATGTGATGACATCACAGAATCGCAAAATGTTAGGGTTTGGAAGGGACCTCAAGAGAACATCTAGTCCAATCCCCCTGCCAGAGCAGGAACACGTAGATGAGGTTACACAGGAAGGCATCCAGGCAGGTTTTGAATGTCTCCAGAGAAGGAGACTCCACCACCTCCGTGGGTGGCCTGTTCCAGTGCTCTGTCACCCTCACTGTGAAGTTTCTTCTCATACTTAAGTGGAACCTCTTGTGTTCCATTTTGTACCCATTACCCCGTGTCCTATCATTGGTTGTAACCAAGAAGAGCCCGAGTGTCACAAGGGTGGTCCTTGTGACACTCACCCTTTACATATTTATAAACATTAATGAGGTCACCCCTCAGTCTTCTCCAATTAAATAGACCCAGTTCCCTCAGCCTTTCCTCATAAGGGAGATGCTCCACTCCCTTAATCATCTTCATGGCTGGACTCTTTCCAGCAGTTGCCTGTCCTCCTTGAACTGAGGGGCCCAGAACTGGACACAATATTCCAGATGCAGTCTCACCAGGGCAGAGTAGAGGGGAAGGAGAACCTCTCTCAATCTACTAACCACCCCCCTTCTAATACACCCCTGGATGCCATTGGCCTTCCTAGCCACAAGGACACAGTACTGGCTCATGCTGTCTACCAGGAGCCCCAGGTCCCTTTCCCCAACACTGCTCTCCAACAGGTTGTTCCCCAACTTATACTGGAACCTGGGGTTGTTCCTGCCCAGATGCAAGACTCTACAATTGCCCATGTTAGATTTCACTAATTTTTTTTCCAATCCAACTCTCCAGCCTGTCCAGATCTCACTGGATGGCAGCACAGCCTTCTGGCCATGCCAGCCACTCCTCCCAGCTTGGTGTCATCAGCAAACTTGCTGATAGTACACCCTATTCCTTCATCCAAGTCATTGATGAATATATTGAATAGTACTGGTAATATATTGAATAGTACTGGTATATATATGTATACACATATATATTAAAAATTAGTTATAAGGAAGAAAGTGAGGAATAGGAATAAATGGCTTATTCTCTAGACAGAAGAATTTTAACCCAAGGTGCCTTAGCATTAGTACAATAAATGTAATAGAACCAGTCTTAAATTTATCTAGAGGCATACACACAAGAGATATTGACTTACATGAACTATTCATTTAGAACAACAAAAGAATTTTAAATTCACTTGGGTTTATTTTCTCATTGTATTCACGGAATAAGCACTGTTCCTGAAATACTCTTGTATTATGAATGGATCACTGAAGGTTTGTGTGATTTTCATTTAGATTCCTACAAGCACTTTCTGGGTGCTATTTGCACGGCATTTCAAGGTCAAGTGTGATGTGGTGATGTGGTCCATCTCCACGAAACTAGTCATACATCAAGTGTCATACAACATACGGGTTATATCTCTTTAAAGAACATCAGCTAGTCAAAATCACTTTAGCTTTACAAACATAATTTAATTCTACTGGACATGATACCTTGATGGAAAAATTGAATCATAGTGGAGATTTATAATTTTTCCCCAGACATGACTTTGGCAGTGATAACTTGCAATGTTGCAAAGGAAAAAACAAAACAAAACAAAACAAAAACCAACACCATTATCCAAGGGGTAATTCAGGGAGACACCAACAAACAATAGAAAAGAAGTAATTGGAGTAACTAATCTCGTCTCCTCATCAGTGAAACATATATTAATAAATGGTTTAAAAGCATCTGTTCCATGGTTCCATGATAGTTTCTGTCTCTTAGGATCAATCAATAAGACAGGACAGAAATCTGTGCATGGAAACAAAGATGGATTTGGGGAAGAAGGCTTAGCTTTCAGGCTAAAAACTGATAGAAGCTCTCTAGAACCTAAAGACAATTCAAAATTTTTTCTGTGCAACAAGTTATTGTAAGCAAGCTGTTTGTGTTAGATGACAAGGGGCTCTGAGATTAAAGTATCTGTCAAGTTAAAAGAGAAAGATTACGTGGCTCAAAGAATGTTCATGAAACATCTACAAGTTTGCACAGAGCAAGGGCTATATGCAAGGAGAGAAGTAGACTTTTTTTCCCAACATCGTAGCAAAAACTGAGGAAGGTATGTGGTGAAATTTGACTTCAGTTTTCTGTTTAGGGTTCGGACTGACTAAGAAAGTATTGACTAAAAAAAAAAAAAAAGGGCTTGCAATCCTAAATTATCATTCATAGTTCATGAATAGCTGTGTAAATGATGACTTGTGTTTGGCCTTATATAAATCATTATATGCATTAACATAATCTTGGTCACTAAATAATAAAAAGTGTGTCTATCATTTGAATGAAAAAGGTAAATGAATACTAGAGAATCCGTGTAGATTTTATGTAAGATTGGCATAATTCAGAAATATGATGACAGAGGAAATTCATAGATAAAAGTCCTAGATAAAAGGCAATCCATGCATATTCATTCATTTTTTTACCTATATTTTCTAAAGTGATTTTAACATCTTGCAAAGATTCAGTAAATGACACTTTAGCAAACACAGTTACTTGGTTTAGTCCAGCAACAAATCAACACTTTCTTAGGGCATGCTTAAAATATATAAGAAGCAAAACTGGAAACTTGATGATACAATCCTTCATAAATTACTGTAGTAGTATACTTTGGATCATGCCTTGAAGCCTCATAGTTTACTGCTTGGGTTTTTTGTTTGTTTGTTTTGATTTTTTTGTCTTTTTTTTAATTTATTTTGTTTTGTTTTGTTTTGTTTTCTTTGCCAAAATGTCTAATAGTTTTTCAGACAAGAAAATGCACACAGGGCATGGAGTGGTAGGGTGATGTTCTTGGTGTGGGCTCTTGTGCAAGGCAGTGCTGCCCCTTGGTTCCTCCCAGCTGCCCAGTTTTTTGCCCCAGCACATCTCTGCTGGGATCACCCACTTCTCCACCTTGCTGTAATGAAGGCAGCTAGGGTAGGAGAGGGGTTTTCTTACCACTGTCAGTGCCTATTTTGAACCTGAGCTGTTTATGGCCAGTGACAGCAGCAATTTGAATGGTGTACAGTAAACTCTAAAGAGATCATTTTTACTCATTTACTAGTTAAATCTGAAGGAATAAATAGATTAACTGAAATCTATTGATACTTCTGACAATATCAGAAACATCTCTGTCAAAGAGCACCTCAAGACACTGTGACAACTCTGAGTACCAGCAGCAGACAGTGGACAAAAAGAGGGAGTAATGCAGTATAAGAGTTCAATGTCTGCAGAAGCACAACAGAGCTTTCCAAATTTGCCCACAAAGAATGTTTAACTATATAGTCATGGTACTGTGGGCCATTTTCCTCTTATTTTCCTTTGTGGATACAGAAACCAGGTGCTTCTAAAGAGTAAATACTAGTCATTAAGGAAGGTTGTTATATTTCCCTATTTAAAACATCAAAATAATTTCAATAGTCAGTTTTAAGATATTACTGTTTGAATGCGCTCATGTTGGCATCTGATAGCATCTAGAAGGAAGCTGGCTTCTATAGCTAACAGCAATTAGCTGCCTTTATTTTGCAGATCCATTTTAACTAGAAGATGTGATCAGGAAAGTTTCTGATGAAAACCTAGATAGGCTGATTATGGCAGCATATACGCTTCAGTGAAATACCCAACATTAGTAACTGTCAGTGACCAATATCAGATTAGAGAGGACATTGTATGGACGTGAATGAGAAACTTTGACAGTCCTCAGGGGATGAAGTGCAGTATTTGAGTACATGCAGGAAGATGAGAATAAGACATAGCTAAAGAACAAATCACCTCTTCTTTTCTCCCAAAGTAGCATACATCCCAGAGCAATACAATATTTTCTCTTTCCTTCACTGGCCTTGATTTAAGCTTCTTATAAAATTACAGAATTTGCAGTTCTATTTTAATAAAAACTCTATTAAATCTTAAATGAATGTTAGTAAAGGATTTTTGTAGTGATTCAAATATTTCTAAAATTAGATACAGGTATTCGAGTACCATACATTATGAATCTGTATGATGTATTTCATAGCTTGTAAGAGATTTTATTGTAATATTTAATGAAGTATATATCCGAAGTGTGCCAAAAACGTTTACTCTCCTGAGGATATGACGCACTCATCTTTGCACCTTTTCTTCTTTAAATTCACTAAAACATCCAAGATTAAGTTATTTTTACACTGCCAGTTCTGAGAGTAAAACCGCTTACTTTTTTTTTTTTACAGAAAAGGAGAAAAGCATAGTCAAAATTATAAAAGGAGCTGTCATATCTTATTTCAGAAAAAATACAAGGATAATAGCTCCTAGATGTCATATTTGTCAAGGGACCAGTTCTGACACTCCATAAAATAGGAAGAAATTGGAGTTTGGCCCAAACTTTAACTCAGACTTCTGGACTATGGAGTCAGTGTAGTCTGTGTTGTGTCCTGACACCTCATAAAGGATCTTGTCTGAGCATGCCAGACTCTCTTTCCCGTATTATCAGATTTCCTTCCTTTGGGAGATATCTGGTCACTTTCAGTTTTAATTACAGTCTTTTTTTTTTCCCAAAATGATTTCTTCCCAGTCCAAATCTGTGATCAGATTTTGTCTCAATTAGAGTGTGAACATCATGCATTGCTATGAACTTACTTAAGGTTTGAGGACTTGGACTGAAGTAACAATTAGTTTTGATTTTAAAGATAAATAAAGTTAACCATGCAACTTTTAGCTAAATAAAAAGAGTTAAGATCTCTCTATATAAGAGTAATTTAAAATAAATTAAAAGTCACATGATATAACTTTTAGAAAGTATCATATTGGCTACAGGGAAAAAATCTCACATGATCTTTTAGTGAGAAGGTTTTGAACAAAATATTGTGGGATACTTACTTTAATCTTCTGTATTCTATTACATTTTAAAGAACAATATGAGTTTATGTGTCTGTACATTTGAGGCTATACATGTTTATATGTTTTTAGATATGTCAATATATTTATATGACTGCACAGATACACATTATTTGAATTATTGTACATGTCATTATGTGAAAAACTCTTAATTATATATTTTTCTATCTCATACATATATATATATACACATATTGTTTAATATTTAGTAAAGTTCTTTAAGAATTTTTGTGAGTTCACTGCATGAAAACTGCAAATGAATTAGTAACAGACAGGACATGATAGATATGAACCAGAGTAGAGAAAACAGGGTTTGCTCTGGGGTCAATAGGAAAGTGTAATAAACTTTTGAGAAGCGTTCATCAACTTTTTACTGAACACTTCCTTGTTTTCGTCAAACTGAAAATAAAACAGGAATTGAACTGGAATTAATAAAAAAAAATATCAACACGGGAAAAAAAAAAAGGAAAAAAAATATTGCAGCATAATTTTCAACATACAGGTGGTTTTGTTTTGAATATCTAATGTGTAAGAAACTGACATGTTTCTTCCTAAAGTCACTACTCAGCCCTACTCTGGAAAGTAACTATTAACATGCTACAGATTATTTTCAGATTATAATAAATTCTACTTCTGAGACTATTCCTTTTAATTCATTTTAGATTTCCAAAATGATTGTCCTATGGGAGCAGTGAGGTTGAGTTTTCCTTTCTACTCTCTCTTTCTAGTGAGGTAAAAATAGATTGAGATCACAAGAATTAATTTCCTGTTGATCTGAACAGATCTTATTTATTTATTCTTTCCATTCATTGACAAAAAAAAAAAAAAAAAGTCAAGTGTCCACTCAGCTCCACTTTCAACAGTAGTATAAGTTTGTGTAAATTTTTAATAAATAGTAGCTCTATTTCTCTTTAACTTGTATGTGTTCAATGTGTTCAATTAATGAGCAAGTGCTATTAGGAATTTTAAATTAAGACAAACAGCCTGCAGCTTCCCAGTCCAAATAGGTAATATTGCTTCTTTGACAACTAGTTTATTATTCTGGCACTTCACTGAATCCTGGCCATGTTAGATTTGCCCTTAGAAGGAACTGAAAATTGTATATTTCACAGTTGCTAACTTTAAATCTAGCATCCAAATTTAACGTGACAGCTCCTCATGGGCCAATTAATTTTCCAAGCTATTTACTTGGATGAATATTTACTAAGTTGGCAGAGGAAATATTTAATATGGATGGTTTTGTCCACATAATCTCAGCTTTTCCAGATTGTTTTACTTAAAGTACTATTAAATTAAAATCTGCTCCTCCTCTTACACTTGTATTATACACAAGCTAGCTTGAAATCCAATTAGTGACTGTTAACCAAAAACTATTCAGGTTTTTAAATATCAGGAAATTGTATTTAGGTTCCTAGATTTCTAGACCTTTAAGAACCAGGTCTAAAAATGTGCTAAAGCTGAGTTTTGCTAAACTTGAGCTGCTTCAAGAGTAATTAAGGTGCCAATGAAAAAGACAATGTGATCCAAAAAATCCTCACTTGAATGTTGCCACACTCAGCTGGGAAAGGGAAAATGCCTTATGTGTCCTGGCACGCTTAGGGGCCAATCCCAAACTTACCCCTTTGCGGAGAACATCCCACTGGCAAGTCTGTCCCTTTGAAGGAATTTTACCATTCATCAAACACTTCAGGAGCAGATCAGGAAGCTGCAGAGCAGGAGTCTGCACCAAGCAGAGCATGTAGCCACTGAACTCCTGTTTTTTTCTCTCAACTGGCAGCGGTGTCATACTTTAGATGCTGTGTCCTGTTTTGAATGTAAAGTTCAAACCCTGCTTATTTCAGAAAGTAGGACACATGCGTGGGAGCTGGAAGATCTGTGTTTTGGCCTCATTGCCCAGCAGCATTTCTAAATGATCATCTAAACGTGATAAGTGTAAAATTAATAAATAGTTTCTCAAGGAGCCCAAACCCAGAAGATCACCCTTCCATTAACACACCTTAGCCAGCAGATGTGCAGTCATCTGCTTCTTGATTTTTTTCTTTCTCTGCCTATAAAAGGGTTGGGACACTTCTCTGCACCACAGCACTTTAACTTCACTGGAAGGTGTAGTAATGCCCATCCCTGCCCTGTTCCTCATCTGGGCACTTGCTGACATCACAGAAAAAAAACACAAACAAACATAAGCTTTGCTTTATTCACAGACTGAAACTGGTCCTGGTTCTCCAGTTGCTTAAATGTTTTTCCTGCCCATGGCTAAAAGAAGAGAGTGGTTCCTTGCTCAGTCAGGGAACGACCAGTACCTACAAGTATCCAAAATCAATGGCAGTGACTCCCTGCAGCCCTGAAAGCAGGGACAGCTTTAATTCACTGCTTTTGCCCAGTGATTTCAGCTGACTACTTCCACTGGGCTGTGTATGTGTTGGATTTAGGTGCTGCTTAGCGTGTTTGTTAGTTCTGAATTTCATTCTCAGACATTTGTCTTTACCTACACATCGTTTCTGCAGCAAGACATAGTGTGTGCATGTCTCCATCAAGAATTGGGTTCTGCTCTTTAGTAAGAGCAGGGAGAGACATCCAAAAAATCTAAAACTCTTTAATTCTAACTTTGAATCTGACTACAACTGTTAATGCAGGTATCTAAGCTTTATCCTTTCCTTTCCCCTAACTCATTTGCTTTGACTAATGTTAATGAAACCTTAAGTAACTTTAAAAGACATTTTTCTCTCCAAACAAGTTCTAATGGCTGCATTCCCTCAGTCTCTTTGGTAGCATACAAATCCTCCAGATGAGGTGCAAAGACTATAGACCTACTCTGGTACCAAAGAAGTAAAACATTTGATGATGCAATGGTTGTACTATTTGCCTTTGCTTTTCAATTTCACTCACACTGGAAACTATGGGGCATTCACTTTACCTACTGTGAAAAAAATGAGGATGGCTGCCTTGGCACACAACTTGCCTGTATTTTGCAGAGTCTTTCTGATGTTAAAAATGGAAAATACATGCCTGGGTAGAAAATGAAGTAGAGATGTTAAGAGATTAGTTTCAAGTTCCATTTGCATTAAGTTCACAGGATGAAAACTGGAGTGATCTTTTCACATTTCTACCAGCTAATTATGGATATTTCTTGAAGAAATATACTTTGTCCTGCAAGCTCTTACCATACTGTGATGAAAAGTGGCAACAAATGGAAAGAAATAGTCACTTTCTAAGTGAAGTAATAAGATATTATATGATTCTTTGAGTAAGTTAATATTCATTAAAAGTGGTGAATTATTCAGTGAACAGCTTTTTACAACTCTGGAGTTACTTGCAGATCATAAAGAACTAAATAATTAGACAGCAAATAATGGAAATACAGATATAGAATGTAACAAATATTCTAAATGTGAGTAACAGAGAAATGGCAGAATTAACTGGATAAGATTTTTAATCAGTTTTTATTAATGTCTATATTATTCAATTAGTTTCACCACAATTTCTATATTTTTATGTAAGATTTTATAAGGTAATTTTACTGTGAATCTATCTCCCATTCTTGTGCTTTCATGATGGATGTGATGTAGAGCTGATTTAAGCTTTCACCATGGAAATGAGCGATAGCAGTTATACTCACTTTGAGTACAAAGGTGATGGCATTTCATAGCCCTCATTTCAGGAAAGGCTTCTGTGGGCCTAAGCATGGAACATAATCAAAGGATAATAAAGGCTTCAGTACTAAGGAACTGTTTGTGAGTGCAAAACCTTCCCTTTTAGGTTGTACAAGCTCAGATTAAGTTGTTACTTCTTATAATATGCCTCTAACTCTTCCACTTCTGTAGATATTAAAGTTCTGGGCAATCTCATTTTAATTACCCTAGACAGGTGTCCACAACTTCGCAGCAACCTTGAGATAGATAGTCACTACTAGAGTATGTCTGGCCAGACAGATGAGTCATCTGGATATGGGATGGTCAAATTTTGACAAAGCCATAGCTGCATTAGCAAATTCTCTTGGCCTAAAGGCTCATTTTTCTATATATTCCAAAATGCCATACTGGTTTGCCCTGAAATTTGGTGAATTTGATAGGAACAAGCATCTGGAAGATTTCCAGTTCTAAATCTGAGGTCATAGGTTAGTAGGTTTCCCTGAGATAAGGCTCCCAGTATGAATGTCATAAAACGATAGGTGCTGCAAACTTCACATGAGAATGTAAAAAATTGTGGATCAAATCAGTGTTCATACTTCAAAGGTATCTGGAAAGGTTGTACTTCTGCTGGTGTCTGAGTCTCATTTTCTATCTTCTGAGATATATCACACCCAAAAGTCTTTTCTGTGAGAGACAAGCAGAAGTGGTACATATGTTCAGGCACTGGCACAATAACTAGGAGATGAGGACATCCAACATGATTAAAGAAACACAACTGTTGTTTCAATGCTAGTGTCTATTATTAAGGCTAAACAAGCAGAATGAGGAGCTGGCTGAAAACACAAAGTGTCTTGGGGATAGGTCAGTATGGCATACCAGGACTTCTGTTGAGCAGGCATGCAAAATCTGGAGATGTATGGCTGAAGCAGGGCAGCAAGTGCTGCTTGTCATGAGAAGAGGTAATGAACAGTGAGTAATTCAGGTTATATAACCAGGATAACGCCTAACTATTCACCTAGGCAGTGTCTGCTGCACATACATGTATTCACGTTTGAAGCAATAGAGGGTATCAGATAACAAAATAATTGGTTTAAAGTGCAAAGGACTTATAAAATGCTAATGAATGACTGAGTGGGTATAGAGCTCATGTTAGCAAGTGGGAGGCATAAAAGTGTTGTGTGGTTCTAAGAAGAGGAAAGATGTAATAATGTTACATCTATCATATATTTCAAGTTACTGTATTCCCTACACAATAAGTGAAGTTTGTTGAGAACACATTTGTGCTTTCCTTTGGTAGCATGATAAATTTGGAAAGCACCTGTTTTTTGGCCACAACACTCCCCCCCACCCAATGAAACATGAAGCAAAACTGTAACTTAAAAAGGGTAGAGAGGGTAGGAATATCACTTTACTGCTTCTCCCTTTATTTTTGGAAAATAAATAGTAATTGAACTTTAAAATTACATGGCAGAAACTTTGTTTACATGAATGTAAAGTTGCAGGGTGCAGCAGAGTCCAGGCCTTTGAAAGCTGTGAAATGTATGTCGCCTTTGATCTGTGCTGTAAAACACCAGTATTTACTCCTATATTTGAACAGTTATTAGCAGGAGTACTTACACCTTTGTCAGTTGATTAGTGAAGAAGCTTACTTCACCAGATGCACACTGAATTAGGTAAATATCACAATTCCTTCCATTCCTTTTACAAACACACAAGCACATTTAGTACTGCATTTTCAAATATCATGGCTACAGTCACCCCATCTCAAAATGCTGACAGTCTCCCTGGAAGTCCCTCTGCTAGCACAGTCTACAGGACACAAGACTGAAACATGGGATATCAAAAGTCCCAAAACATGTGTAGGCTTCCCCTTTGGTTACTCAGCTGGAGGTCTGACAGAAAGCATCACCCCCTTGTTAAGCAGGCACAGTCCATCCTTTTGGCTTTAATTTAAAAGCATATGCCTGTGAAGCAGCTCCATGGCACCTTTCAGTCAGCCTCATCGATTAAGAGAATGATTAGGATGGTGACTGTATTTTAATCCTTACAAAAGAATCTGGAGCTTAATTTATTTTTTTTTTTTATAGCGCATATATTTGGGTTTTTTGAATAAGTGAATTCCATTACAGAACAACAAGACTCGTAGTGGAATGGCTCTAATTGTGCAAAAAATTGACTGTGATGATTTTTTTAAACAATAAGTTGATTTATTTTAGTTATTTTCCTTCTATATTGCACTGAGTCCCCACAATGACTCCACTTCATTTGCAGAAAAGTATATGGAAAACAATTTTCAGAGTAGCATATCTGAGGAATCATTGAGATAAAGTCTCATCTTTGCACTTTAAATCCTCTGTGTTACATTGTGCTTATATAAAACCACCACCTCAGTTGTTGAATGAGAACTTCTGGAGCTAAAGGTATGAACTGCAGCAACCTGTGCTGCAGCCATCTGTCCAAATTACAGCACAGCCTTGTTCCCTGCACACCGGGCACAAGAAGGGAAATGCAGCCTTGCAGAAAAGTGAGCTGACTTATTAAGTAAAGAAACACCAACAACTTCATGTGGCCACTTTTGGACAGAAAACACTGCCTGAATTTCCAAAACCATCAATCTTCAGAAAATTTTCTTTGACATGTTGCTTGTTGAATAAATGTGAAGAAAAAGAGAATCCAGCCTATTGAGTAGATTATTTGTTATGATTCATTTACTCACATCTATTACCCAGTGCCTGAAAAGCAGCTGTCTTGGTGTTGATGTATGTTATAAAGGGTTTGGCATAGGTACCCCTAAGACCTGACCAGCTGTGCTCTTTCCTAAATTAAAATCAAACAGAGAAATAAACAGATTAAAGTAAATATCAATAAAGAAGCAGTTCATAAATAATCTAACATGTCAAATAAAACATAGGAAATGAGAAAGATGGCAGAAAATTAATAAATGTGCTAAAAGCAACCTCATAGCCTATTACTCAGTGCTGCAAAATTTACTGTCATACAGATGCTATAAATTTGTGACAAAATACAGGAAAGGAAACAAATGGGAGGCAAACCAGCAAAGTCAGTGCTGAAATGAATGCAATACTGGAAAAAGTTTATACTAACCAGACCACTGTAATAGGCGTGAAAAATTCTAGTGAATTCCACAGAAGCATATAAGCCTGATCAAAAGTCTAGCAGGAAAAAATATGTTGACAGATATAGCTATATAGATAGATATAATAGATTTCTAATTTTTAACCTTAAGAATTTAACTGCAAGGTGTATTATTAAATTTTATTTTATCTAAGGCAAAATGAAAATAAATATTTCCCAGTGGTTTAAGTGATTGGTCAGGAAAGATCTAAAGAAATTCTGTCCCTTTGAAAATACACTAAGGACTTAAGTCATGAATATGTGTTTAATTCATGTAGGCAACACTTTATGGTATATGAAACTATACATCCTTTTTCCAGGAGTTCCATTTTGTGCAGTTAATTTTTTAAAAAATTGTTCCTTTAGATCTCAGCTAAATTAGGATGCTTTTTTAATATGAATTTGGAGTTTTTCTGTCTGCTATATACAGGAAACATGCACTTTGTATTTCTGGAAATGCACAAGTGTCAGCAAGTGGCAATTTTCACAGATAAAATCTTGACTGCTTTGTCCTGTCACACTCACATTGGGAGAATAGACTTTCCTAATGTTGTGTTTTTGCCTGTCCGTTGTCTTGTTTGCTAAGTTCTAAAGACAACAGTCCATGTCTGTTGACTGTGCCCACAAATATATTCCACCACTATAAACATATGGTGGGTGACTGCTCATCTTTGGCTATTAAATTTGTCAGAAAGTGGTCGGACGGCCTCAGAAGCAGGTTGGGGTGAAATTCAACCCAGCTAACCAGATTAATGCAGATGTCTGAATCCCAGTGACTCATCTTATTCTCCGTTTATAATGAGGAAAAGAAAAAAGTGGTGATTCATCTTACATATTTTAGACTTTGACTTCATCTTGAAAGCAGTCACACCATGTAAGTGTTTATGTCTCTTCATTAATTATAAAGGGAGTCTAGGTGACTATCAGATCTAGACACATATAGACACATATAATGAATCTTACCTTAAGTTTCTTGATTCCAGTTTGGAGATTGCTCTTTGCAGGGCACTCAGCAATTGTAGTTTAGGACAGAATATCTTGTTTTGCCTGATCACTGGCTACTCCATATGGTCCTTTGGGGTACCATATTGTGGGACTACATCCCTGTGCATTCATCAGATTTGTAAGTGTTATGTTCTGGTCCAACAGTCTCTGACACAGATGGTTTAGGAGGATTCCAGTTCCAGCTTAGATCATCACTCCAGCCCTAAAATGCCAATCGATGAGCTGTAATGTCTGAGTAAAAAATCAGGCCAGATTACTGCAGTGGCACCTGCTAGTTTAAAATCTTGGAATCTGTATGGAAAGGAAAGGCATAAGCTCATTTTACAGTAAAACTGGTTCTGCTTTGTGACACTGGCCTTTCATAAACCTCCCCTTTGCATCCTTCTATGTGGCTGTTTACACGGGGTTTGGAGGATGCTTGTTACACATATGGATAAACACAAATAAGAGAGAGTGTTAATGTAGCTTGAACTAGCAGCTGTAGGAGTGAAAATCCAGAGGCTTTCTTGGCTTTCTCATAGACTTCTCAGATGTCTCAGAGAAGAGATATACTCTCAAGATGCTATCCTGCATTGAAATATGAGCTGCCATGTCTTCTCCTTTCCTGACAAAAATATGAAGATTCCCTGTGTCTGCATTTCTCTGTCTGTAGAATGGCTAGAATCTGCCAGCCTCAAAGCAGTTTTCTCAGTTTTGTTTATGTTTATAAAATGCTTGAAGATATTTGAAAAGAATAGAAGTATAAAAAAGGCAGAGGTATTGTTATTGTAGAAATATTAAATTTTTTCCTTATTTTTTCCTTCTTGCTAAATTATAAAGAACTACACATGGAGTTATTACATGTCTAAGATTAAAAAAAGAAATGCTGCAGTATACCAAATGCTTTGAAATCAGAAAAAGAGTATAATAATAGCTATAAAATCAACTATCTGGTAAAGCTGTTAAGCTGTACAATGTGCTTAGTCTGAATTCCACATCTGTGTGAACATACTTCAACTATTTTAATCGCAATCAATTGCTGTCTGAATGCATATATGTCCTCGTAAATTTGCCAGTCTCCCTCTCACATGAGGAATGTGTGACACTTATGCTTTAAGGTACTCCTTGTAAAAGCTGTACAAGAAGAGGAACAAAATAAGAAATCTACGTTGATTTAAATGTCATATTCTTGGCACAGGTTAAACACCCATAAAAATTTACAGTCAAGATTAGGAGATGAGACTTCAGATAGTACCCAAGAAAATGACCTGTTGGTACTTAAGTATGTGAACTAGCTTATAAATGGGATAATACCAGCTTAAGGAGGGCTGGATTTTCTGACCTGATAAATGAGGCTTTTTGTTCTGCATGATTCTTTTATTTTTCTGTCCTTCTCATTTTTCTCTCCATTTGAAACTGTTCAGCAGATTGAACTGACAAAAAACCAAACAAACAAAAAAAAAAAAAACAAAAAAAAAAAAGAAAAAGAAAAAAGGAAAAAAAAACCCACTTATTTGAAAAATGTTTTAGAATATCACATAAATAAGGGGAATGGAGATGGAACAGATGCATTTCAGTTATATTGTCAGTCATACCAGTAAAATTTAGGCTAGTCCAAGGGATGTTTATTGGACAAGGTTAATCCACAGATTCTCAGGCAATTAAAACCCTAGAACTAGAATTTACAGGCCACCTTCTCAGCAACACTACATAGTAAGCACACAATGGTATCTAGAGATGAAAGAAATGAGTAAAATGCAGGGGGGTTTTTGCTAAGTCTATATGGTTAAGAAAGAGCATTTAATACAAAGAAGTGGAAGACTGACTACCTTGCCTTTGAATGTCTCTGAAAACAGCTTGGATGGTCTGTCAATGTACTCCGGCATTTATAAGAATTAAATATATAGAAATATTTTGAACATTAGAAAACCTATTGTGTTAAATGCCCAAAGGTGAGCTTATCTCTGTTTGGAACAGAGAAACACTTTTAAAATGTATTTTCCTCATTATCTTCTGTACTCTGGTTTTATAAGCAAAAGTTTCGTATCTTCTTCGGTAAGCTGATGATCAACAGGAACACTAATTATCATCATGTATTAAAAATCTTAAGTGTAAGAAACCAGAATGATAAAACTTGCTACTTACTTGGCTCTTTTATATTGGTATATTTTTTCATGGATGTTTGGAATTAGAACAGAAGATAAAAAGAAATTTAGACTTTTATCCTTGATAAGAAAACTGGAACAATCACAACATTACTACAAACATGTTCCAGTTTTTAAAGAAAGGTTTTATTTTTGACAATTTATTATTTTCATGGCCTCTCTTTATGAAAATAATTTTTTAAAATACTGAGAGAAGGTATCCTAATTATAATCAGATGAAAACATCACATCCTGGTTCTTAACTGGGGCAGCTTCTTTTTTTAGTGTTCTAAGGGGAAAAGGAGACCTGAGGGAGGTTCACAGTTGACTCTGGCTGTAGTCCCCCACCACTGCAGGTAGTGTGGATGTGGACTGAGTGTATAGATGGTTCTAGGGAACCCTGGGAGATACCAGGGACTTCTGGAGCTACCTTGTTGGGTGGTTTCCTCCTCCAGCCAGGGCTGTCGTGTATGCAGCAGAGTGCGCACCCGCACAGCACACAGCAGTTGCATGATACAGTTGCAGCATATAAGCCATATTTCGTCTGCTTAAGTGCCATATGCAAGACCATAGCCACACATCGGCTATTTTGCGTTAGACATAGAAGTCAACCATAGCTAAACACACAGTATTTCTAAAGCTAAAATCTAGCTCAGTGGAACTATATTAAAAAAAAAAAAAAAAAAAAAAAAGTATTTTAATATCTTTGATCCAAGGCTAGATGACATTATGACATTGTAATGTTGCAAAGCACATCTTCAAAGATCTTCATCTGTAATATAAGAAAATCAACCTCCAGTCTTCTATCTAGTGATCTTTTACATCACTGCAGTGTCTGAAGAACTACATTTGTGTATAGATAGCCTGCAGTGTGTTCCTTAGACTGGATATTCTTCTTAACTATAGCAAGCCAAACTAACATTCCAGGTCATTTCTCCTTTTGTAAGAAGTATAATAAATATGTTTGTCTCTTTGAATAAACATGATCATGGTAGTATATACTCTGGATAACAGGAGAGCAATTGTGTCTTTTCCAACAACAGTTTTCTTGTAGTTTCCTCAAGAGGCTGGCAATAGATACTTGATACTGCATTTTCACCTCCAAAAATACTATGTCTAGTATCTTGAATCCAGAATTTAATAACAGTAATAAGCATAATGCTTCAGTGTCCCTCTGTAAAGGTGTTATGTATGACAGAATTACTACTTATTCACTGAGTGTTCACTGAGAACCATAAGATGTAGGGAAGACGGTAAAAGAAACTTTTCAGAATTTTAAACCAATTTTTTTCACCTTTATCCAGCATTATTCATACCTTATTTTATCAGTATTGATGAAGTACTTCAGTGAGTTGGTGGTTCAGGTCATTTTTGTAATGCAGTTGCAGAGTGAAGGAGTTTTAAAGTGCATGTAAACTGAGAAAGCTGTAATGAACTTTTAATAAGTGGGCACAATAAGTGTGATTCATTTCAGTTTATAGTCAGAGAGGAGATATAGGGATATTTAAGGAACAATTAATTTTATCCTAAGCTAAACACCTAAAATAGTACAGATGAAGTGTGTTCGAAATGTACTCACTGCTCTCCATCACCTGAAGTTGAAAATTTCATGACTAATTCAGGTTTAGTGTCTATTGTGTAGGTGTTCAAAGCTGTGTAAGGCTAATTCATTTGACTTGACTGTCTGTAAAGTAGCATGTTACTAACTAGCATGGATATGCCAGGCTCAGTTTTCAATTAGAACAGGTTATTCCCTCTCACTTCAGAAAGAGAGCTGTAACTCTATGGGGGGAAGTATCCTCCTGAACTTTAACATACATCAAAGTCTAATGGGGTTATTTAAACTACATTTTATTTGTCTTTCTTTTACTGCTTATCCTATTTTTCAGCCGTGTGACTCTCCGGCACAGTACCAAGTTTATATTCTTTAATTTCTCTTTTTGTTTTGACTGACAAGTTTTCTTATGTAGGAAAATCTACTTGCTAATCTCAATAGGTAGTAATTTCAAAATGTATTTAATTGTTTGAAACTGTTCATGACTTTGCCCTTTTTAGCTTACTGTACTGTCAGCTGAGATTGTAGGCAATTGAACAATTGCTAGTATTCTCTTGGAGGATAAAGGGCTTGCAGAGTTAGATCTAGCTTTCAGAGACTAATTAAACCTATCTTTTGTCTCAAGCCCAATCTAAAAATGTTGTTCGCCTAACCTATTTCACTTATCTTCAAGAAGCAAAACGTTCACTCCTGACACAAGGCTGCATAGACATGCCAGATGAATATTTTTCATTCTATTCATAAAATGAACAATGCTGAAAGGTTGAGTCTCTTCTCACTGCTGTAGGTCAGTAGACAGTACGCAGGGGAATGGCATTGCAGTACTGTGGATGAAAGTGAGGATGTTTTCAGGCACAGAATACTCAGGAGAAAAAGACATTCTTTCAGTGAGCTACACCAACACATATGGCTGAACCAAGACCAAAGGGAAAGGGAGATTTTTTTCATGAGAAATCATCTGTCTCCCTTTCTCTTGATACTGGATATTCAGTACCAGGCTGCAACTCAATGCATTTATTGCTGCTAGCAGTCTCTCCTGCCCAAGAATAGCTCAGAATCAAGGCAGAATCAGTCTGCAGGAAATTAATTGCATCTCACTTGTCCTAGAATAAACTAAGCAGCTGGAGTTTAGGTCTTATTTATGTCAGAAGTTAGACAAACTCCCCTGTATCCAGAAAATTCACTTCTGGTTAAGGTTGACATTGAAAAGCAGAATCTGTACTACCAACTACCATAGTCTTAACAATGGATCAAAAATTAAAAGGAATTCTACAAGGAAATACCCTGATGCATCTACTTCTGAATGTAGAAGGTTCATCAGTTTATACTTAGGTTTGGTTCCTCAGTAAACGCAGGACAAGATTACTAATTTGCAATCCCCTTCTCCTGCTGTGTAGACATACTTCTCTCATGACTAGTTACAAATCCCCTAAAAATAGGTTACTGTCTCAGGTGGAAAGCCCAAATAGATCACCAGGTAGAAAGCATTATGCCAAAAGAGATGCTTGGAAACCATACTCTGCCTGTCACAACAGAGACACAGAGTTATGAAATATAATGGGAACAAAATCAGAATATCTCAGAGGAGAGTTGGCTCCAGGTGGTTTGAACTTCAAGCATATTGTTTTAATGGAGACAGAACAGGACATAATGCACAGAACATCTCATGCATCACTAACACTCCTGGGAGCTGTAAGGCCAGATTCTTCACTTATCCACCACCTCATCAACATCCGCATTGAATGTTACTCTGAAGGTAAAAAGCTGGGTCAGCAAACACAGTCCTTTGAAGATTTAATGAACAATTTCCATTTATTTTGAGGGGTATAACAGCACATCTGAAGAAGAAAAACTCAAGTAAGTAGAATCTGACACCTGGTCAACTTCTGTCTGACAGGAACTGTTTTAACAGATTTTGGTAGCACTCCAAGTGATTATTTACACAGTAAAAATTCTTGCTCTGTCAGCCTTTCTCAAAACAATTTATTCACCTTTGAAAAACTGCATTCTTCCTATCAGGGCATAGTATGTGCAGCACCCTGAGCTCTGTTCCTATTGTGATGCATGAAATTCTGCAGATCAAGGAACCAGTTTAGGGGCCAACGCTATACTATATATTTAAAATTAAGATTCTCAAATGAGCAGAGTCTGCAATAGGAGAGTAGATACAATATTTTCATTCAGCCCTAGTCAGTTGTATTCACTTTTTCCCTTTTTTGCCTTCAGGTACATTAAATGGTACCTATAGAATACTTTGCAATCTATCAACTTTCTAAGAAACGTTTCATCCAGTTATTAAGAGAGATTTTTAAATTGTCTTCATTAATTAACTTTTCACCAAAACTAGAGTATGCTTTTTAAATTTACTGATGCTGTAAAATCAAGAGGCTTCATTAGGACAAAAGCGAAGTCAACTATTATACAAGAAGACATAACTGGTGTTACAGACTATACTGACAATATTGACATGAAATCCAGCAACACAAGCCCATGTTCTTACAGACCAAACAAATATTCTTGCTTCAGACTCAGAATACTTAACCTGAAAAATGACCAAAACTACAAAAAACTTAGGGATGCAATCGAACTCAAGAAAATTATGAGTTAGCTATAGATTAAAAAATAAGAAATAATAAAAAAAGGGATATATTAAATGGAATATATAAAGGACTGATCAAGGTGTTTTCAATAAATCAACTTGTACTGTGATGGCTTATTAGGCTATGCTGAGTTCTACTTGGATTTGTTAGAGTGACTTTTATTTCCTTCTTCATTTTTACATATTTTTATACTGGACCTTTCTGTTCAGACATGTATTAAAAAGGAATCCTATCCAGAATATTCAACAGTCTAAAATAAGAATGAATAAGCTCACTTTTAGTTCAGTAATGGAGCAGAAAAAACTTTACCTCCGTATCTAAGGCAGTCAAATTAAATATCACTACTTAGTATTTTGGACAGACAATATCTAAGTTAGGAAAATTATATATAACATTTATTAAAGACGAGTGTTTATTTTTCTTATAAGCTAAGCATGTAAAAAAGTACTAATGTTAAAGAAATAATAAGCAGTGGATTATGGGAAACACTGTGTTTGGCCTAAAAAGCCACTATCTTTCATGTGGTCAATGCGGCGTTTGTCAATGTGACTAATATTTCACATACCAGTGTGACAATATGATGTGCAGACTTAGTATTAAACACACTTGAGAACTGATAGGTGCAAAAAAAACCCAGTCCTGACTCAGGAAGTCCCACAGCTTGGGATGGTAGGAGGACACATCATGTAATTATTGCTATGTGTTTGCCCCATCTTGTTACTCTTCCCTAGGCATTTGTTATCGACCATTCTCTGACAATAGGTTTGAAGGTTAGGTGGACCTTTGATTTGACCTAGAAGATATCTCCTCTTTTACAGGGAGGTTTTCAAGCTCTGTGCTCAGTCAAACCCACGAGCGAGAGCTACACTGTGAACTTTCCTCCTATCTGCTGCTTTGCAGTACCCAAGAAGATAGTTGACACTGTATGTTAGCAGTGGTGCTTAACTGGTTATAGCAAAAAAAAGTAATAAGAAAAGGCTGCGTTTGAAAAAGAGGTGATCTAGGCATCACTGAGAGAGGGGAGTACAATTTCAGCAACATATCTGTTCCAAGTAGGTTTTCAGTTCCAGGACTGAAATTCTGAAAGACAAATAAATATGGTTTTCCTGTTGAAAATACATTTTCCTTAAGTAATTTCCTTCATTTTCTTTATGTACCTTCACTAAGAAAAGAACCTAAATCGACAGAGTTTTTTTCCACAAGCAGGTGAATTTATATATTTATTTATCAAATTAAATAATCAAGAGACTTTTGTAACGCTACAGTAACAAAAATTCATCATATTCATTAGTCTGCAAATAGTCAGTCACAGAAAATAATTAATTACAAAAATGCCTATTTAATCTGTGTTCATGTTCACACATATTTGTTCTGGAGCAATAGTTGAGCAAACATCCCACCAATAGAATTGAGATAATCTAGGAAAGAAAATAGTTCAATATAGCACTCCTTTGAGAGTTTCTGTGACATACAGACAGCAATCCCATACTTTATGCATCATCGGTCAGAACTGATACCCAGTCTCCTCGAAAATAAGACCTAGCCAGAAAATAAGTCCTAGCACGATTTTTCAGGATTTTTGAGGATGCTCAAAATATAAGCCCTACTCCAAAAATAAGCCCATAAATTCATAAAAAAGTCAATTTAAATAGTGTCCAGGCAGCTATACATGTAAAAAAAAAGGCATTTTTTGGAGCAAAAATTAATATAAGACCCTGTCCTATTTTTGGGGAAACAGGGTAGCAGATTTCTTCCAGCACACTTTTTTGATGGCTGGTAGCCTTACAACATTTCTTTTTCTTCTTTGTTTTGATGGGGTTTGTAGTTTACAAAAAAGCTCCATTAACTTGTTTTCTTCTGCTTGTTTTCCTTGTCGATGCCAAACAGTATTTGGTTTTGTAATTCCATAAATTCTGAAACTTCACTGATGCCTTAATTTTGGAACCTTCAATATACCTTAGATGCCAAGAACTGTCTATGTTGTGCACGTACAACTGTACCTCAGTCGTGATAAAAATGAGCAGCTCAGTATCTTTCTCATACCCTTACCTGACCCAGGAAAAGAAGGTGGGATTCAGTTGGCTAAACATAGGTGATGAGTGACTAGTGCAATGAGGTGTCTCATGCAGGTCCTAGCTGCTGCTTTGAGAGGGTTTGGGTCTCCCAAAAGTCCTTTGACATGCCTATCAACACCCTGTTGGGTGTTTAATGACATCAGACATTTACATTTAGAAAACCGATTCACACACTTAGTTCCAGATGAAGATAAGTACATCTGGGGATTTACATCTCTAAGTTCCCATGCTTCCATTATACAGAATGAGTAATTATATTCAATTATGCTCAAGAGCAAAGATGCACATCTCTGAAGAGTACACTGACTGGGTTTTAACATAGATGACATATCAGATGCCATGAAGTAGCTAACATGCAATGGAGTCTCTTCATGTGTCAGCAAGAGGATTGGTGAATAAACCCCAAACTACAATTCAGGACTGGATCCTGAATCAAAACCATACCTTTTCTTTTTTCTACTTTTTAGCACCGAAGACTTTTTTTCAAACTATCTTCTCTATTTGCCATACCGGCACACACCAATCCCTTAGACATCCATACGCATCAATTGCAAACAGTGGGCTTTAGCTGAATCTCATTCTCTTCCAAAATGTCTCTTACTTCCAGTTTTAGAGCAGAAGTAAGTAAGTCATCCACACATTCTTTGTCGTATTGACAGTACTGACTCCTAAAGTTGTTCTTCCAGAGGCACCCTCTTCTGTTACCCAAATAACTTTAGATAATTGTACTGAATTCATTATCTGCAATTCAAGTCTAAGAAAGCCTTTGCTTCCTCTCACATGGCTGCACTACTTTGATTTTTAATTATTCTTTTAAATATATGAGTGTGTCTGAATAACAGGAGAAGAATGGTGGTGAAAATCTAAATTGCACTACAGTACAGAATAGCCTGGATCAAAAAAAAAAAAAAAAAAAAAAGCAGACCTCATTTTCATATTAAAAATTGAAAATTGTTGCATCTTGAAAATGGCATCTCATAGTAATAATTACAAGCAAAAGGATAAATGGTACTATTTTTACTTATCTTCACTCTATAGATTTTAATTGTGAGCCTTCCTCTGTTCTGCAGTGAAGAAATGAGACTGTACTTTTACATGATTATTTATTAGTAGCTGGTCCAAACTGATTTCACATAATCATAGTTGAAGAATTAAAATACATCTTAGAGTGAGCCATACACACACATACACATGCATACAAAACATTAACAGCAAAAGATAATTAATAGTTCTAATTGCTAGCATGAGTTCAAGTACCTTGAAATTTTTATTTAACTGTAAGTGATCTGACTATCATGCCATGATACAACACAATGTATTATCATCAAATTACTTTCTATTATGTTGAATCATGACAAAACACAGAATGCATTGCGACAAGACAGGGCTTGCCACTTGATTGCTTGCTTCTTGATGTGATCCAGCCGTGCGATAAACAAATACCAACCTGTTAGAAACAAGACTTCCGAATCTAGCAGTATCTGTCAGTTACAGTAGCAGTTCTTTGTATCTGTCTGTATTTTCTGAATATCAAATATTAGCAGGGAGATGGGTAGTGCATACTGTACAGGAATCATTGTCTATCACAGTAATTCATTTTCCAGAGGTTCCATATTAAACTAGTCAGCATGTTCACAAAGTATTTATTTGAATGTGTTGCAGTTTGACCCTTGCCTAAGTCATTATTTAGATTTTCTTTAAATCATTCCATTTTCTTACTTTTCTTGTTTCTCACATGCACTGAAAACACACAGGCCACCAGAGGTTACTGTGATGTGAGAAAATAGAACACAGCTCTTGGTTTCCGGACAGATGCTTGGGACAAACAACAGTCTTGGTTGTAACTTCAATATGTGAATTACCTTTTCCATCAATTTGACGATGGTCAATATGAGCCTTTTTTTAGAGCTTGCAACTCCTCAATTTTTGCTTTCCAGTTATGTGTCTATGGCAGAGACTTGGAAAGTGACTGAGAAATACAAAACATGCAAAGGTAGGTCGGATTAAACACCAAGCTCAGAACAGGATACCTGTTGAATTTTCAGTTCTTATGTACAAGACCCTGTGTTGCAGCAGTTCAAACATAAATTTTCTTCTGATCTTGGGGAAGTGTCATGACTCTGTAAGCTACTCACTACAGCCTTGTAGAGTTTGCTTAGGCTGCTATGTAACCTCAGCTGCACGAAAAGGCAGAACAGAAGTGCATGCTCTGGATTTAGCCCTCCATTAACTTATATCTGTATTTTCTGTCTTCTTTGCTTCATTTGCAAGCTTTCACGAGGGTTATAGAAAATTTGAGATGAATAACTGAAGCAGAATAAAATGTTCAATGTACAATTATAAGATGATTGGAAGGTTTGAAGGAAGACACTATTGTTTTTAATTTAATAAGCAGAAAATCTAGCCATGTTACTTCAGAAGAGCTAGTTTATTTCCAAAGGATGTCCTGGGGAGGGGGAAGGATTTATTTGAAAGTACTGACAAGTGTGTACATTTGAACACACAAGCAACTGCAAAGTTCTGGTTAATACAGTGCAAAACAGACACTATTCCCTACAGCTGTATTTGCAAGTAAACCAGAATTTCAAAGGTTTGTAAAGAGTTCAGTTTTAAACAATATTTCTGAGGGGCTCTTATCTTGCCTCTTTACCAAAAAATCACTGTGGCATGAAAGTTGGTATATATAATATTTGCAACCTGGGAGCAATTTTTAAACAAAGTAATACACCTTCATTTTTTTAAATTAAATTGTACAGGCTGTTAACCTATAATCCTAAGTATAGTTATGACATTTTCTCTACATGTATCAAAGGAGTCTTTAATTACACATGGAAAATGCCAAGCTAGTTAGGATAATGCACATTTCTGAATTTCAAAAGACTGGGAAAGGGATTGTAGCCAATAAATATGAGAGAAAATTAGTTGTTTAACTGATATCCAAGATAAATCTTAAGAGCCATGTCCAAAAAGAGATTATTTTTTCTAAGCCCTATCCTAAGTTCACACTCTGTTGAGCTGTGTCTTCTTTCCTAGAGAGAATATAGTAGACAACCAGGAGTATTACAAAAAGTACCAGCTGGCTAAAGCAAATGATTAATGAGGTCTTCCAGATTCTTTATAGTATCCTTGGATTTGCATTCCAAAAGTACTGAATCTAGTGGAATGACCATATGTAATATTAATTTTTAATGTATAGTGCCACTAGGACTTGGACTGCTTTCCCTCCTATTCTCCCATTTAGAACTCTGAGGCTCCAGATGCTCTTAACAAGTTTCACCAATAATGCTACGAAATCCCAGTAACATTAAAGTATTAATTTTACTAGAAGATAGACGAACTCTTTTCCCCTGCAGCACCACTGGAATACAACGTAACTTCAATCTTCTTCAAAGGATCAGGAGTTGTGAGATGAGATGCTTTTGAAAAAAAAAAAAAAATCCAACTTAAGTGCATGCTTTTGAGAACCAATTGATTTATGCTTAGTCTCATGTTATTTAATGGAAATTATTTAGTAGAAGAAGAGGAACTCAGAATACCTCAGAGAAAAGGCCAAGTATGTATTATGTAGCAGGAATCTTGATTGTGGCACAATTAGAAGACGATCTACAGAAAATACTATTTCTAACATGATGGTCAGGCTGCAGAATACATTGAGCTACTACACCTCACCAGTGACAGACACAGTGGAAAACTCTAAAGGATATTTAAATTACTTTTCTGAATGAGGAAGCCATCGACTTGAATTTTTTGAAATGTGCAAGCCATTACTGTATGATTCATTAAAGTACAACGGGTACAAAGTAGCAGAATCTTAGCCCTAGCAATGGCTATCAGAAAGAAATGACTGTTTTGTTACTTTGAGATTCCTGGAAGAGCATTTGCTTGTCATATTAGAAATAAAGGATCTCTGGGAACTATCCTCAGCTCCCTGCTGTATTTGCTGGACTTCCTGCTTATTCATGGCTAAATTTAAAGTCTGGAGTTATACCTGTGATCTACAACATATAAACTCATTAATATTAGAGGAAAGAGCTAACGAAGGAGAAAGCAGGTCTGCCTCTGACACTGTCTGACTGCTGAGACTATTTAGCTTGCCACCGTACACAGGAATGCCTAAGGAAAACACTGCATTTCAGCACAAGCATCTTGGAAGGACAATCACCTTTACCTTGAGGAGTGTGAAGAATAATAGAACCTCATAACCATAGTGTCGGCTTTCCAAAAATGTGGCTTATTCCTGTCTGCACCATTTCCATCACATCAAGCCATTCTGCAGGGATAAAATGTGCCAACTCCCATTCAGTTACAGTAGTGATGTCCCAAAGAATATGCAGGTTCAGCCTGACTGCTAGAAAAATTCCAGAGTTCTCTGTGTAGCACCATAAGGCTGGATAATCTGCTGGCACACATTATCTTGGAAGCTTGTACTTACATAATAAAACAGAAAATCTGTCCTTAAGGCTGAATTCCATATTTGGAGATTTTTTTTTCTCTTTCTCAATAGATCTTTATTTCAAATTTGGCTTTACTGAAATCCAAACAGTTGTTTACACTAGAAAACCTCAGATCTGCCAAGACACTAGTATGTACTCAGCTCTGTACTCTGTGGGTAGTCCTATTCAATTCAATGAGAAACTACTCACACTAAGTACATTTTAAGGATGGATATTTATATAGTCATAGAATCAAAGCAGACCTACTCAGAGTATGTAACGATAGCAGAGTCTGACCATAATAAGTGTTGTTTCACGGCTGTTCTAAACAGACTGGTATCTTGATTCCTTTTCATAAATCTGTGTTATCAGTTTGGGCAGCCTCTTCTTCCTCCATTTTTAATTCTGCTTTATTTCAGATAAACCCTCTTGGAAGGCTGGGAGTCAGAGTACTTCTGGAAGTTTTCAGTAGCTATGAGTTAAAGTAATTTTGGTACCTTCATCAGTTCAGCAACATTTTAGGTCTATGCTGTGCTAAGACTGTCAATACCAGCTGTCACCACGACAAATGTAAGGGAAACAGATTAGAGGAAGTCATTTCCTCCAGATAACCACAGTCACTAAGCTGCTGGTCATCCTGTTTTCAGCTGATTTATTACCTTATGAGAAACTTCCTAATTAGTTTTATTTATTTATGTTTATTTTTTAAATTAGTTTAGGGATTATGATCTTCTTTTAATTAATTTGCTTAAAGAATTAGAAAATATCTATGAATTGTCTGGTGTCACCTTGTTCTATCATAATATTTATACAAAGAACATGAAAGGAGACAGGTGCAAATCAATTCTCCTTTTCTATATGTCAGAGATTATTCTAGGCATATAACATTCTGACTTTTTAATTGCATAAAATAAAGAAAAAACATATTTCAGGGGATTTTTGTTTAAATTTCTTTTCTCTAATGAAAGCAAGCTCAGAAAAAAACCTGTTGCGTCCACACTACCTGGACTATAACAATAGTCATATATCTGGTACAATTAAAAAGTAAAGAATTCAAGAGAACTGGCTGAGAACAAGGTCAGGTGATTGGGTAGCTTTCAAGCATATGACCTTCTTGTAATTTCAAGGGTGTCTTGTACATTTATTTTCAAATGTGGAGGTCTGTGACTTCCTCAGGCTGATTCCCTCCATTCTTATTAACATTTCCAAGTTTTTTTTCCTGATGTTGTGACAATAGAGATTCTACCCTTGAAAATAATACTCATATTTTTGTATCTTTTTCTGCAACTTGTATAGAAACCATACCATGAAATCAAAACCAACAAAATGTTGAAGTTTATTTTAGATTCCATATTTCTCCTCAGACATCCTGTTGACATCATTGATCAAGTTCCTTTTTAGTTTTTGTTGTTATTGTTGTTGTTGTTGTTGTCGTTTTTGTTTGGTTTGTTTTGTTTTGTTTTGTTTTTTTTAATGCTGTTTGGTTAAGCTTGAAATGTTTAATTCAATAAGATTTAGGCAGGTCTAAAACAGACGGCATAGGATGATGCTTGAATTTCTGATGGGTCTACACAGAGGCTGGGAACTGGCACCCCCACAGGAATCCAGTCCCAGGAGGAGGTGAACTGTCCCACAGGTGGAAATGCTCAGGTCCCAGGTAGCTGCCCAGGGAAAGAGCTGGAGGCCACACCAGAGGTGGATCAGTTTCACCAAGCTGCTGCAGAGACAAGGCAATTTTACCTTGGCTAGATATTTCCAGAAAATCCAGGAATTTAATTCAAACACTTTTTTTTTTAATTTTTTTTTTCTTTTTTATTTTTTTTTTTTTTCTGATACCATGGGGTTTAGGCTAACATTAAGCACTGAAAAATTTCCCTGAGCCATGGCACTATCTGGAAAGAAGTCAATGTTTACTGGAGCTAGAGGAGCTGGAGATGAAATCACATTGACAGACAGTTTTTCTCTCTTTTAGAGTAATAAGAAATAGCGACATCTGCTTTAATAAAAAGGCAGGAATGTTATCACGGATGTCCTGGGTCTGAAGCTAAAAATCACAGATTCTGTGGATTGAGATAAGGATGAACACAACTCCTGGAAATTAAAAAATCAAGAAGACAATTCCCACAAATATTAAACAAAAAATCAAATGCAACAATCCTTCTGTCTCCCCCCTTCCTTCCCAGCTCTGAAAGATTATCTCTGTTAATGCTAGGATATGCTAACCATGTAATATAAATGTCATTTTCATCCATCTTTTTCCTTTCGGCTTTATCTCGTTCTGAAGCACGCTTGCCATGAACTTTAAATGCACATTGTTCATGATGGAAAGTGTCCTTTTTCTTTTCTTTATGACATAGTCCTTCTTTTGGACATGAGAATAATAATCTGAATTATATTATGTACTGAAAACCTGCATTTCTTGCTACTAAGATATTTCAGGATCCTTCAAATATTTTTTTTCCCTGCAGTGACGTGCTGATACTATCACCACAAACATAATACCATAGGTTAGTAATGAAAATAGTCTGGAAGAAGGGTAGGAAGGAAAAAGCTTGAAAAAGTACTAACAGAATGAATGAGCTGCATTTCTTACTTTCTTAAGGAAGAAACCAATAATGCAGTAGAACCTCACACAGCCTTCAACTGATCCTTTTGGAGCTAAATCAATTAAAAAGATGTGAAAGGAATATTATAACCATTTAGAGGAACATTTGAGCAGAGAAAATTAGATTTACTTGGCATCGAGTTCCCTTGTCAATGTACTATAGAGAGAACAAAGGACCTCAAGGGGATTGGAAGACTGTAGAAATGTTCCACCTCTGGCTTTTAAAAATGAGATTTTCAAACAGGAGTAGGAACACATTTTAAATAAATGGACCCCAGATTTTATGCTACTCATTAATGATGAAACAAAGAAACTAGGACTAAAGGGCACATTTAAATGTTCAGATAAAAGAACTTAGACCAGAAATTGTTGTCAATTCAATTGAACAAAAATTTTGGATTTTTTTTTTTAAGAATCAGAAGCATAAAACATTGTCAAATATCATAAAGAGGAACATTGGACAACAGAAGAACATGAATGCCCAAAGTCAGAAATTACAATATTTATATAGGAGAAGACTAGTCAAAATCTTCCTCATACAATGAGATGAATATGCATACAATTATATGTCACTGAGTATATTTAAGAACAGATCAGACAATAATGTGATAATAGAGTTGATCTTTTCTTTGAGTAGCTAAATGGATTACTTTCTGAATGCTAGATGATTTGCAGTTGCTCTTCACCTTCGTCCATAAGAACAAAATAAAGAAGAGATGCTGGAGGGAAGAATTTATAAACTAAAGTTATAATTTAGATGAGAACGCAGTCACTAGAATTACAACGTGGCTTAATTGCAAGAATTATTTAAATCAACATCTTCAAATTGTGTATATCCTTCATATATAATTTTGAACTGCTAATTAAAAATTAATATGACAGCATTGAAAAGGTTTAGATCAATTAAATCATCTGTCTACTTTAATTCTCATTAAAGGATTGTTGTGATGCAGAGATCTTTTGTCAGGTTGGGAGAAGATTACCTCTCACTTTAGGTAACTTAAAAGAGGTCATTGGGGTTGACAGTGCGGGAGGACGACTTCCATCCAATCAGTAGATTGATCAAGCAACAAAAAATCAGATACATAGCAACCAAGAAGAAATCTGCAGAAAGCTTACTGTATAGTACAAAGGAGCAAAAAGATACATGAGAATTCAGCTCACCTGATGCTAGGAATCTGCTGTTAAACCTGATTTAGCCACCCCCTCAATGGACAAACAGAAGCATCGACAGCAAGTGCTTCTCTGTCTTCTTTCATTTCTGATAGCAGGAGCTCAGGAAATTAACTTACATCTGATAAAAGTAAATGAAATTATTTGAATCCTGAAAGTTTACCTTCACAATACACCAGAAATTGTTCCCTTACATGCTGTTTATATCATAGTAAAATATTTAAGTCTAAATATGCCTTTATAAACAAAATTGCAATTTCATACTTTTAGTATTTCTTCTCAAAAATCAGAATTAACAAGATTCCCTTGTGGCTGTTGCTCATTTTTTTGCAGCTTGTAATTTATTGTGTAAGGGATTGTTTTGCAATAAATCTTTTTTTTGTATTTCATTTTTTGTATTACTGCCTTAGGATTGCTTTCATTTTAAACAGGTTTGAGAGCACTCCATGTTAAAAGGGTGTATTTCTATGTTAATAAACACTAATTCAAGTGGCTTTTTATCTTATGCATTTCTTTTGCCTTCAGTGTAATTCTGAGTGATGTCACCCAGCGAATCCAGGGCACTCAGAGGATGTTTGAATAATTGGAAGTGCATCTTGAGTACCTCAGAAGCTGTGTTCCGCTTCCACTTCATAGTACTAATACCCACAGTATTTCTGTACAGAAGCAGCAAAACTCATATTTTGGAGGTGTGGAATCACTGAAGTTTGACAAGCAAATGCATGATCAAATTTCATAAGTAGCCAGATGCACATAATGGGTGACTTGTTTTGGTGATTCCTTTTCCTTCTCAACAAACATAGCAGGTGGAAAGGCAGATTCATGTCAGTATCAATTACCGAAAAACAGGGAAGAGGAAACACTGGATGCAAGTATTGTACCAGGTCCAGACTGAACTGACTGAGGTGGAAAATTCACTATCAAGATTAAAATCTATTCTTAATTCTTCTCATATTGGATAAGTTTTGCTAAAAAATACTTGACAATCATGTGATAATATATATTACACTGTAGTATACAAAATTAAATACTTAAAAACAAAACAAACAACACACCCAACCCTGAAATGGTATAAATTTCAACTATCATATAGTCTTCTATTTTTTATCTAAACTATTTACAGTGTAGTCAGAAAATGTGTGTACATTTCTACAAAAGCCAGCAGTAAGGTTTTGGTATTTTGCAATGCTGAGTGAAATAATTGTCCTGTTACGACAGTTGCCCAGTGTGGTTATGGCCTTAGATAGGCTTATATTGTAATGAGAAGAATAATATGATCATATTAGAAGAGCAAAATGCAGAGTTGCTTAGAAAGCTAATTATAAGAGATCTTACAAGATTCCTTATCATTCTGAGGTGTTGCTCCATATCTAGTGATGCAATAGTTTACTTTGTGGAATTCTGTGTTTGCTCTCCTCATTTTTTCCAGGCTTCCATTATGAAAAGTGACTTCTGAGACTGATTTGTTTTTA
This sequence comes from Nesoenas mayeri, assembly GCF_963082525.1. NCBI lineage: Eukaryota > Metazoa > Chordata > Aves > Columbiformes > Columbidae > Nesoenas > Nesoenas mayeri. The sequence goes on from NC_137541.1 coordinate 54,971,752, forward strand.
CAGAAAGTATGCATGAGATTGTTTTGAAATAGCCATGCTAGCAAGTCACAATCAGAAATCATGAAAGAGAAAATTTTTATAAATTTGTTTTCATACTGTTGCTCTTGTTGAAAGTGAAGTTCTTTAATACCAGGGTATGAATATATTTGTCATTTGACAATCAATACTTCTGAATCTGGAAATCGTCTTAAAGATTTCCAGTGCTATTTCTAGCCTCCCAAGTACTGCACACGTTTTAAAGCTAGGCATTAATACATTTCCTTTAAGTATTATAAGTAGATAGGTTTTGCTTTCATTAATTGAATAGCACAGAGAAGGTTGGATAGAAAAGAAAGTAAGCTTAACATCCCAGTTTTCATAGAAATACTATTACAATGATTTATAGATAGCCATGGTGTAATCTATGTTGGCACCTTCCAAAACCGGAGGTCTCCTTTCCCCAAAATGGGAATTACTCTCTCCTATAATGTCTCCTTTGAAATCTGATGAAGCACAGGGTAGAGATGTGGACAGTGAGGTGGGCAGAAAGCCATCTGGACTGCTAGGCTCTGTCCCACAAGGAAAGACTGAGAGAGCTGTGTTTATTCAGCCCAAAGAGGAGAAGGCTTAAGGGGATCTGGTTGATTTGTGTAAATACCTGATGAGGGGAGACTAAACAGAGCAGACTCAGACTCCTCTTAGTGGTGCCCAGTAACAGGACAAAAGGCAACATGCACAAACTGAAATATGGGAAATTTCATTTAAACATAAGAGGAATTTTTTTTTCATTCTGAGAACAAGTTACCCTGAAAGGCTGCAACACCTCCTCCCTTGGAGATTCTCAAAACCCAACTGAACACAGCCCTAAGCAACCTGCTGCAGTTGACCTTCCTTTGAGCAGGGCGTTGCACTAAATGACTGCCTGAGGTCCTTCCACTCAAGTGAAAGTCTCGTCCTGATATACTACAGAGTTCCAAAATGAACAATTGAAGTTATTCTTTGAGAGGATTTCAGAAATGTTTTCACAATTTCAACTTCCATATCTATGGTATATTTTTCAGACATCCACAGATATTGTGCTCAGCTGGAATTTCCTAAGTTTCTTATAAACTGTCACAAAAAGTCTGGAGGTCATCTCAGTACAGAGTACAAAACAATTGAGGGATGGGAACTACACCACCAAGTATTATCAAGTAGGGAAAATTTTCTGTTTGCACATTTCACCATCTCTATAACTTCACAGCTAACATTTGTCAAAGACGCAGCCTATGGTACTGCTTTCAGTAAATCAGTTTGCTTAAACTGTACACCTTTCCCCATGCAATTCAGGAGCATGGTCTTCCAGACTTCCAAGTTGTAGACTCCAGTACCTTTAAAAAATAATTACAATGATTCTGTGCCATATGGATCCAATTAATCTCCCTGCTAGAAAAACTTTGGTAATTGCTGAACTTAAAATGACTGTTACAAGTTATTAATATTTGACTGCTACTAACTCTTGTTCTCTGGAGATACTTAAGAAAGCCATGGGCTTTAACCAAGAAACCTTGAATAGTAAACAAAGGAACTCATAACTACTCAGTCTTAAGAGCTGTGCTGATAGCATCTGTATCTTAGGGCCATAACAGCTATAAGACCTGCCATGGGACCTCTGACGGTTAAGAGCTGCTGATAGAGCTTGTAAAAAGCCTTGAAGCCTGCGCCATAGGACATTTGGAGAGAGATCAAATGATTAGTTGGCCAGGACTTCTGATGAGGTAAATCAGCATATCACCACTGATTTCAATGGATCTTCATCAATTTTCAGCACCTAAGGATCTAACTGAAGTCCTGCTGTTCCTGTTTTACCATAATGGACTGCAAAACAAAACAAAGTTTGTCGAACTAACTTTGTAATTCACTAGATTTTCACATTAGCAGAAATACATAGCTTCTAAAAAGGTATGTATCAAAAAGTCAGTGGTAATATTCCTGGACTATTCATGTCTTTTTCTCATATAGTGCACAAATACATTTAAATTTCCAGATCAGATGCTTTCAGACATAGTCTGAGCCTATGCTCTCCACTTTTTCCTGTGATAAACTGTCGGTAGGAAACCTTATACAACAGAAGCTCAAAAAATGCCAATCAGAACAGAATATAAGTGACAGATTCAAAATTACACTGGCACTCTGGCACTACTTCTTGCTCAAATCTAGGTGAGTACATTTCACTCCTATTGTCCAAATACAGGTTGCAAGCCCACCTTTTTATCTCATATCAGTTAGTAAGATACGACTTCCCTCCACCTTCCTCCTGGAATATACTCAGTGCTGTGTTTTGCTCACCATCCTGATGCAGCTGTGATCTACAATGAAAACTTAAATAAAATAGGCTACTAAACGCCATTATTTTGTTTTGTATTTATTTAGCATTTTGCCGAAGCAAAGTAGTATGAAAGTAAGTCCTTAGCACAGGGAGGTTACTTGGGTTAAGAAGGGATTGTACAGCTAGCAGAGCACTTCCCTGTGAGTGAACACACAAAAGTCCTTATGGAAGTTACATGTTTTGACAAATACCATGCTATTTAGAATATTGTAGCTAGACAAGACATCTGAAACTGTTTCTTTTGGCACTTTAATAGGCATGGAAGCAACGCACAGTGATAAAAAGGGACAAATGCAGACCTGTGAACAGCCACTGGCTGTTTGAAAAGCTAATCACTGGGAAGATGTGACCTAAAGTGAATTTCTGGATGCTTTTTGTCTATCAAGCATAAGATGTAACTGTTATTACAATGCTAGCCCCCTGCAATGCATCCTCCTGCAACTCCAGGGTCACTGGGACAAAAGAAAAACATGTCAGTATAGTATTATTAAAGATTTTGTGGGCTGTCTCTCCATTGACAAATCTTGTGCTAGAAGACCCTCTGTTGACACTTGTAGCTTGCTGGAATAAAACTGCCTCAGTGTTAGGATTTCCAAATTTCTCTTTTTTGCAAGTGTTATAAACCACTATTTACAATCCAGCTTTATTTGTTTTCTTCCAACCAAGGCAAACAAAATACTGGACTGGATGTGTTGAAGTTCTTAAGTACTATAAAAGCCCAATGGGATTCTTGTTAAAAAATGAGTATTATTTTACTTAATTAAATGGTCAGAGTCTCTGTAAATGTGAAAACATGACTCTAAATGAACACACACAGAATAAACAGCATAGCAGCCTTTCATCCTGCTGTGTCTGAGGATTTTTCTAGGCATCTCTTCATTAAAGAAAATGAGCAAGCAAACTCAACAGTACTCTCTACTGAGAGATTTATATATTAGATTACAGGGTCTGTATTTGGGGTTGTATTCCCCATAGCAGAACTGTATCAGGTTACCACCAACTGCAAATGAATCTGAAGAGTAACACTTGGTGGACTTCTTCCTGGTAATTATTCTGTTTAAATTTACTTAGGTAAAGCTGGACTCTGTAGCTGACAGAGAATCAGAGAAGGAAAATTTAATGGGATGTCTGACTTGGAATGTTTGATTTGGGGCATCTTTTTTCTTGGGATAATGAATAAAAGTGAAGATTATTTTTTTATTTCCCCTATTGCTACTGAAGGACTGCTCTCCCTTTCATACTGCTACCTGTCCCCTGTTCTTATAATATTCAATGTCAAAGAGAAATATATTGTATTATATTACAAAAGGAACTGGTACATATGATAATACAGTTGACTAGCTGAATTCAGTCTGTATTGAAATTACACACAGAAGAATCTTACTGTAAAATTTTCTGTTGCCCTTCCTCCACATCCACCTCTTTTTTGTGGTAATGGTGTCTGCATTGAAAGAACTAAACAGACTGCTTCATCAATTCTTATGGGTCATTATTCTCCTCAGTTATTTGAATCTCTTTGGATCCTCCTGCTAACTTATGATAGCAAGTTATCTCAGCGAATCAAATCAGTTCCTCTGTTCTTTCCTGCTATTCACATCACCTGAATTTTCTTCTAAAAATCATTTCCGTATGCCAAGTTCTTCTGCTTAGTATGATGCTGGACTATAGCCCTTGTTGGGCAAATTTAATTTCTGCTTTTAGAACATAAATCTTGCATTTTTTTCACACTGGAAGCAGAGATATAATGTGGATTCTGAGTGCACAGATAATGCAAAATCCAGACCCTAGATAGTAGCTCCAATACCTCTTCCTCTTTTTGACATGATAAATTCTTGCCTAGATCTTGGAGGCCCGAGTCTACTCCCAAAAACACCCTTGTGACTTGCAGTGGGCTTAAACAATGTAGAACATGGTTCTATTTATGCTCTTTTGCCTTGCAATAGAATTTCATATCTTCACACACCACCACATCTGCACACACACCTATTCTTAAAATAGCCCAAGCTTGGTTAGTTTGAGTATCTAGTTTAAAATACATAAAGTGTATGTAGGCCAAAATTCTGTTAAAAATTGAAGCTTTTGAATTTTATGTAAATGTCCAGTTTATATACTTGGTTTAAATATTTGGCTGTAGGTGTATACTCTTTGATACTATTAGAACTTTTAAAAATCTACACTTAAGAATAATATATTTAATTTATACTACATTGTATATATTTTATATATAGCATAAAGCATATAGTAACCTTTAAGTACATAACATGCTTATCTGTATGAAATGAAAAAATACATTTTCAGCATGGAATAAATTTTAATAACTGTGTTGTAAAACCCTGAAAAATAGAGACTATCACAGAAATGCTGACGCAAAGGAATATGTAGCAGGATTAGTAAGGTACATAAAACAGCTGAAAATTCCAGAAATTTAATCTTTTGGAGACAAGACTGCTTGTCCTACACCATACACCAAACATAAAGGGGCACTGTATGTAATGATAACTGTAAGAAAGAAGTATTTATGTTTTATCTTACGTATGTTCTACAGTCTAATACAAATATTTAGGAAGAATTTCATTATTACATATTGAAAATGTTTTTACCTAGTTGTTTGTTATTCTTTCCATTTAGTTGTATTTATTTATTTAGCAGTATCAGGAAAAATAATAATAAAATAATAAAATTTTAAGTAACTAAAATTAAAGTTCAATTATCATACTTCCAAGAAAGTTAATGGGATGTTTTTCGTATAATTTCAGGATTATTTTGTATACGTTTTAGCTTTATTATTTCAGAGTAGGTTGCATTTTTTACTCTCATCTGAGCAGAGCTCCTGTTACAGCTGCATAAAGAAAACTATCCTTTGATCTCCAGGAACAAAGAAAGCATCAAAGTTTACACTCTCTCTTTTAACATACAATGTAAAGTTTTCTATTAGGATTAGCATTTTTTTACTTGCTTTTCCACTAGGACTAGACATCACCCATCGGGTGTAATCCTAAGAAATTGTAAGACTCCTAGCATGCAGAACTATGTAACAGGAGAATTTGGATATCTGTTTTCTGGTGCTGCTTCTTTAATGCACCACAAGCAGGGTGGGGATCATTTGGTCTTGCCAAGAACCTGTCTCTTGAAGCAGAATCCAGATGAAAGAGGCTTTTCCCAGCTGTGCCATGGAGCAGCAGAGTCATTTTGCATATGCTCCTTCTCTGCCTATTTTGTCTATCCTGTTTATTTAGACTTAAAACACCTTAGGGCAGAGAATGGCACTGTCTGCCCCTAGAAGCGAAGTGGGACTCCTGGCTGTGGTGGACAGAATATGAGTAAGAGCATAGTCAAACATGGTTAATGACTAATGCAGAGCTCACAAAGGTGTGAGTATTGCACAGCTAGCACATGTCCAAGTTGAGGTCTGATTGATTATTATTTTTAGAGCACATGCAGAGCTTGTGAACAGCTTTAACCTTCGTGATTTTCTTGTTCATTCTCTTTGAATTGGAATGTCTCAAAACAAAGTCAAAATCAAGAACCAAGAATTCAAATGGGGAACAATGTTCAACATCAGTATTTCAATACACAATGATGTTTCTTACAGGAAAATCAGACAACTAAAAGCTGTAAATATACATTGTACCAAAAGTATGTATTATTCAAAACTAATCTACCTCAGGGTAAACTGAATCTCTTACTGGATCAACTAGAAGGACAATTCAGTTGCTCACAAATAGACACTTAATGTTATGTTAAATTGCTTAGGACATTCCACCCACTCACCTGCCATAATAAAATGACACAGGTTACTTGAAGGATATGTGTTTCCCCTTTCAAGCCCTTCAGACATCTCAGATACCTTAGCTGATCCCATATGGCACCAAAGTCTGGTGCTGAGCTAAAGGATTCCTGTACTGAAGTACTAGCTCTTTCTCTATAATGGAGTTTATACTCTAAGTTAATGCATAGACACCTAAAATTAGGGCACATTGAATCCTACTCTGTCTGTCAACATCTAAAATCACTTACCAAAAGAATAAAACCACAGAATTTGGTGCAGCTTTTTGTAGGAAAATCAGGCAGCTAACTTGCATTGTTGTGAATTTTAGTATTTGTATTAATCCATTCAAAAATTTCTGTATGGACATGTGGATGCAATCTGGTAAAATATGTCCAATTAATAACATGTAGCTCTGCATAAACATTTGCAGAACAGCTTTACAGAGGCTTTTAATTGTATCAGTTGGTATTGGCTTCACTCAGATTTCCACAAGTAAGCCCTAGAGCATCTTAAGTTTCCCTAGGCTATATCAACTGGCCTTCAGTTGAAAGTCCACAAGGGTACTGGTGTATTATGATTCCTGTGTCACATCTTTCAGCCCCATACAGACATCTCATAAATCTCAGACCTTCACAAATGTCATTAAATGCCTATATGTCACCACCTGAATAAAGACCGAAGTCTTCAGTGACTATAAGGAAAACCTGGGCACCTAGTCTACATGTAGACATACAGACTTATATATAACTCAGTCTGAAATTTCATCCAACTCCTAGTTTTATTCATTGCTCATAAAGCCATGTCCATGTCATTTCTGGGCTGAAACCAAAAAGCCAAAATTCCAGAGGAATACTAAGAGTCCAGGTTCTACAAGAGAAGTTTTATAGTGCCTCTCAGAAACACTGAAACCAGGGAGACAGCTGCAAAAACTGTCTGTGTCAAGAGAAGGTTCTTGGAATGGTAGCTTTTTTAAAGGAAATGGACACCTCCAAGTTCTGCTGAAACTATCTTCCCCATAAAGCTGTTACAAAAATCTATCTTTCACAAGTTCTGTCTTAGTCAATTCTGAATGAAATGCCCAGCTAAAGAAATCAGAACAAATAATTGGCCTACAACATCATTACACTTGATTTCTGCTTGCCTACAGCGCCAGATTACCTATAATTGTTCTCTTTTGTTATGGATACAGTTTTATTCACAATAAAATTGCAGTCACAGCTGGGACAAGTGTTTTAGCTGTGGGTAGGAATGTGAGGATTTCTGCTTCTGAGAGATTTGTGCCTACTGCCAGGTAGACTGCAGCTGCTTTTCAAGACACTAAGTTATTTTTTTAATTATCTGTGCAAAAGCTGATCTAGGAAAATATAAGGGGCATACAGTGGAGTCTTTGTAGGCTCTCCTGGATTTCATGTCAGCTACCTGTGTGTCTTTGTCTTGGAAGCCCCTTCCAGTCTTCTGCTTTGAAGAATTAAACTGCAATTAGAAATGCTTTGTTACATCTGGGTAGATTTAGCTTTACAGTCACAATATGATATCTCATAGAAGAGTTATAAATATGTTTTCTGCACTAGCAGCCTCACTTTGCCTGTTAGGGCCACAGAAGATAACCATTGTTACACTTCATAAACTCTCTACAGGAAGGGGATTCTTTCTGATCCTCCATAACTACCAACCTACCTCTTCTTTTCCACTGTTGAATTTAAGGGCATGGGAAGTGAAAGATAATGACATGTAATTGAAGTCAGACACAAGAAACAATAATTTCAGTTTGTTTGGACTTTCATACTTACACATTTCTGAATTATTTTATTTCCAGACATTGTGCTGTCTGCCTCAACATGAATTGTATTCAAGAAAGCTTTTCAGTAAACTGTAAGTTCTTCAATGGGCAATCTTAAGTTCTTACATAAGCAAAATTCCTGTTAGAAGTTATAGGATTTTTACACCTTGGAAAGAGTAAATTCCTTAAAGCAATATTGCACATGAAACAAAATACTTATTTCCCATCCAAACATGGTGTAGTAAGTGTTTCTCATGTGATATGCAGAATCATTCCATATTGTGCTTATTTTCTTATAAAGGTATTAATGATGACAGGTTTTCATCTATCAGACTCAGCAACAACAATTTGGACCTTGTTACACCATGATATGAAAATATTTAGTTCCATCCTTTTTAATAGAATGCCAGCTTTCCTTCTCAACTTTTATTAAGCTATAGAAATGAAAAATAAACAGTAAGGGATTAAGTGAATAATTTTACACACCATTATAACTTGAAAAGATGAAAGTCTACTTTTATCACTGATGTGTGCCTTAGAATTTACTTGGCTCTATTAATTAAATACATCATTTTCTGGAATCAGTGGTAGGGGCGAATTCTCATATATTTGCATAAAGAAGTCCGGAGTTGCTTTGTCTCATAGTGAAAAAAAATATGCAGAAGAAATTCTCAGTATTTGCAAAGGAATGAGTTTATCTGTACTTTGGTATATCGAAGGATTTTGCAAAGCATCTTCACATTAAAATAAGTCTCAAAATCAAATGCTTATAAGATGATACAAGGAATTTTAAGGTATTTAAACTAAGCAGTAAAAACATTTCAAAACATCAAAGCAAGAAGCTTTTATAATGTGCTGCTATTTTATTTCCTTTGTCATCTTTGTGTGAATATTTTAATTTAATAGTTAAGATACATGATCAAAGTTTCTGATAGTCCAAACAGACATCATGTATGTTCATTTTATAACTGGATTTTATGAAAAATCTTATCACAGCTGTATCTACTATCTGAGCTTCTATTTCACAGCAAGCGTATTAGAACACAGCTCATTCCCTTGCAAATGAGTTTTCACTAGATTTGCTGGTAGCTGGACACTTCTCTCAGCTTTTTAAAACTGTGAGGGTTGGATGACCTGGACACAGCTATAATAAAAATATGGAACAAGAGATATGGATAAAAAAGGGTATGAGAGAAGTCGTACATATTCACTTTAGCAAGAATTGTAACATCATCAATAATTAGTATTTCTGATTGAATTGATAATTTTACAGGTCTGGAACATGCTGATTTTTTTTTTTTGTGCTGCACACACATGTACTCCTTGAGGCAAGTATTGTCTTAGTGATAGTCCAACATACAATACAGTTTGAAACCAAATCAAGATAGGAAGAAAATAGAATGAATATTCATCTCCCAGCAGTCTGTTGGTGCATTTTCCTATGCTAGGGAATGGTCCTGTCAACTTTTCTAATAATAGAAAATTTCTGTGTAGCCTTTTGTTTTGTGAACATCATGGCAAGGTTTAATATTCAACAATCCAAACATCACTTTAACATCAGGACACCTGACATTTCTGGGACTGCTCCATCAGTCCTGGAAGACGACAAAACAGGAATTGGCATATCTCAGCACTAGGCACTTAAATTACTGAGGAGAATGAACCTTCTCCTAATGGTTGTTGTAGGGAAGCAACAATTTTGTTTTTCCTAGCAATATTACAGGGAATGTAGGAAGACCAGCCATTTGACTTCGGAAATTAAGAGAGATGCCTCAAATTCTGCTGAACTGGAATTGTACTGTTCTCATCTGACATTTTTCAAATCACCAATTAGTCTTCCATGGAATAAATGCAATAGCATACTGAGATTATTGAAGTATTCATTGCATAATACATTTCTCAGACCTTCTTGGAAGGTCATCTTTATCTCATCATATGTTTCAAAATTCAGTCACATACTACTGTAAAAGACCCTGACTCTTTCTGCTGGATATTCAAGTACTTTTACAGCTAAACATGTTTTCATATGTTTTTTTTCATCTGTGGCTCTCAGGGTGTTCTAAAAAGGAAATAAAGTGCCCTTCCTCTCTCTTAGACATGCCATCACAATAGAATTCAAACTTAAACTAGTTGTCTCACACTATCTTTAGGTCTGTCTCAGTATTGCCACATTTTTTTCACTTCTCATGGCTTCTGAACTGGAAAGCTATTTCAATCTTGAAATTTAGGAATAAGCTGAAAGTAAAAATATATTTTATTGTTCAAATTTTTCCTTTTATTATTTATGAGAAGAACAATAGAGAGGAAAAAACATCACTCTCTTTCTTTCTGTCTTTCTTTCTCTCTTTCTGTCTTTGTCTTTCTCTCTTTCTTTCTGTCTTTCTTTCTGTTGATTCTCTCATATATATGAGATTGTCTCTTATATATGAATCTGACTGTTTAAATTTTCACCTGACCTGAAGGAAATCAATGATTTTCTTTTAACATTATGTTTTTAAAACTTCAGGCTGCACTGCAAGAAGTGCCACAAAAGACAGAATCTTAAACAAATGTAGAGCAATATCATATCTCTGTCAGTAAATACAAATTCAAGTCCATTCACCATGTAGGTCTAGCCTGCATGTAAGGAGTGTCCCCTGTTCATGCAATCTGTGGTGAACACTTCAGCTGCCCCCTTTCTAAAGGCCCTGGGGTCACTGAGCAGCCATGCATTTATTTCAAAAATTGTCTAGTAGGAAGTACATACTTGACTACTGCTTCAGTTCCAAAAGGACATAGGCCTTCAATCATACCCTTCCAGTATAGTATTCTGGTGGTACAATACTAACAGAATATTGTCTCACAACATGTGAGCTAGGTGAGTGTGGACAATCTTTAGTCACTCCATTGATTATTATATTGGACTAACAGAAGCGTATGGATAGGTAAAGTTTCAGGAATAAATTCCTTAATTAAGAGTAAATTTCTCGTAAAAATACCAAATTAAAAATAGCATAGAATACTTAGAATGGTTATCTTTTTATTTAAATAATCTATTTACAGAAAAAAACAATTGAATAATACTGCAGCTTATTTTTTTTTTGAGGGAAAAGATGTAGAATAACACAACAAGGTAATTGTACCCAATACAAAGGCACTTTCAGTAATATAATCTACATGAACACTTATGTTTGAATGCTGCACAGGGTCTCCATTGCTTTCTAATTAGTAACCAGTCCTTTCTGGTATTTTTGTTACATAGTTAAAATTTAAAGTCTTGTAGTAATACTGGAAAAGGATTAGAAAATGGAAGATTTTATCTGAAAGGATAACCAAGTAATCATAAAACACTTGCTTATTCTACATCTGCCCTTCTTATTCACGTACTGTCAGTTTTTAAAGATAGTTTTTAAAGAACAGAAGAGGAATCGGTACTATATAGCAGTTTATAAAGTAACAGCATGGTTATACAGCAACTATATAAGCAAATTTGACAGCAATTGTCTACCATGAACATGAAAGGTCAACACATTCAGTATGGTCTCCAAAATGAATGCCTATGATTTTTGTTTATTAAAATAATCCAATTTCTCTTCAGCTGAGAAACAAACATCACCTAATGCACAAAGCAGTAAGTTCAGATGTCTTAAAAGCTCTGTGACTTCCTTTGACTTCCTCTGCCTGAGCAAAAAATTATCAATGCAGATTCAGGAGACATCTTTCAGACTTTGGAAGGAAAAATCCTGATCAGGGAATGGGTATTTCTTCTCATTTTTATATGAATGCCAAGAAAATGTTTCCTTCCTCTGGAGAGCTTTTCTGAGGTCAAGAGCTCCCATTCCTTCTTTTGAATCTATCCTTCCTGTACTTGCAGGTTAAAACCTGATGTCATCATCTTAAAATATCCTGACATTTTCCCATGGGTAAGTACTAAGAAACTTTATTTCTAAGCATCTAAGGACATCTCAGAAGAATGTGAGGTTAAGGCTAATCGAAATCAAAAAAATTCTAATAACCATGACGAGAAAAATGGAAAAAATGCATCCCTCTGGCAGACTCATTCATATTGCGGAAATCAGAAAAGCTTTTGTATTTACGACTTGGTTCATAATCACATTTAAATACAGTTAATTGTCCCTTAGTGGAAGACCTGTTACACTCTCTTTTGGACAAGTTTGTCATTATCTGAATTGAAGTGTGACCAGATACTGAAACATGCTTAATACTTTGGACACATTCCTGCTGAAGGAAGATTTGGATCCTAAGATTCACTGATTTACAGTAAGCATAGTTTGCTGTGACACAAGTTCCCTTTATGACAAGTGTGCTGTAGTGAGCACCCATAAAGACCATATTGGTAATGATCACTGTGTAGGATTATCTGACTCTGAGATATCTGCATCTGAAATAGTCACTTCCTTTGAAATCAGAGGTCAGCTACTCAATATGACCAGTGGAGTCCAGAGCACAGTTCACCTCTTTCTACATGCACCCTGATTGTTGAGGACTCAGGATGACCTACAAGGAGGGATCAAGGGAATAGACATTGTTTAGTCCGATGAAGAAGATGGAGAAGACGCTAAGGATGTAAGAACTTCAGAGGAACGGTGAAGACAGCAGAAACACACATACTCAGCAGCAGTAGATAATATAGCAAGTAGCAATCAGACAACATAGCAAAGAGCAAACAGTAGCCACACTTTGATGATGCAACAGTTTATGCAGTGTTGAGCTGGAGATATTAGAAATAAGATGGTGGAACAGGTGACTAAACAAATAGATTACAAACATATTTTCTGGGGATGAACAGGTCTGACAAATGATGCAACAACATATATATTAATGCTTTCTAGGAGGAGATGTTACCTGCTGCTTTGTAGCATCTCATCCTGAGACTCTCGGTGTTGAAAGCAAGCTCAATGTGGTGACACCCTGACACAAATTTCTGACTTCTTTTTCTCTCAAACATTTACAAGCATTTTACATATATCAGCCCTTTTTACAGACTGTAAACACAAGGTTTGGTGCCTTCTGTCAGCTTAGTCTTAAGACGGGGTGCATGATGTTATGAGCACCACAAAGGGATCTGGGTAAATTTCTGATATGTCTTCCTAACTGCTTTGTTATAGTGTGAATGTTTTCATCAGAGATATTTCCCATCTGCATCCACAAATGATTTTCAGAGATCAGGTTATATCTGTGGGTGAATCAGATACATAATGTCTTATGAGAAATATGTCTATTATCACTATGATAGAAAATATAGTCACAGTGAGCAGTTAATGAAAATCCATTCTATTATACTTGTTACTGTCCATAGGCAAGCTTAGGCTTATTTTTAAAAATGGAATATTCACAAGAAAAAGTCATTGTATACACAGAGATAGTATTTAGTCCACAGATTATAGCTGAAAAGCTTGCTTAAAGGATTTATTGCCAAAAAATCAAGCTGCATTTCTAAATTTGATTGAACACAACTCAGATTGTGATGCCTAACAAGGATACTGATAGCCCCTGAACATGAAGAAAATACAAACTGTTTGATGTCACTATTTGCTTCTCCTGTGCTGATTCTAACACAAATGAGTTGCCATTCAGGGTCTGGTTCCTAATTTAGATTTTCACTCATAGCAGTAATTACACTGATAAAGGAAGTATAAATTGTTGTCTACCACTATCATTTGGACATATTATGTCCTGCTGTACACTGAGGATGAAGTTGAGTCACACTACATCAGCCTCTGGAGATTGCCTGTAAATTCACAGGGAGCAGAGAGCCTAATTACTTCTGCTCCTCCTTCAGGAGTGCAGTGAGTCCAAAAGGTCTCTCCAGTTGCAATCGCTTTTTACAACAATGACACAATAACACAATAGAGTGGAATACACGATATGGAAGGAAAGTGCTTTTGTACTGACTGTCTCCGGAGAAAGTGATCCCTATTTAAATTTTTTCCATATTGATATGTAAATATGAGCTACCACCAAGTGCATCATGACATACACTCAAAATATCAGGAATGGATGCTACTGTGGATGTAGAAATGATATTTTAAATTATTCTAATGTATGCATTTTATTATCTTGTTTTCAAATAAGGTAAGAAATAACACAAATCAGAAGATTTAATGCAAAATTCAGTAAGAAAAGAAGACTGTATAAGAATTTGATGTCAAAATTGAAATAAGATTTTTTACTCTCTCCACAGAGAGCTTAAAAAACTGCAGATTATGAGGAACAGCCATTTTAACAGTGAACTTTTATTGTGTGTTCTCCCAAACACACACATTTGCTTTATCCCAAGACAGCTTAATAGCTTTTGCCTAAATGTCTCTGCATTCAAAACTATAAGGCTAAGTATAGAAAATATTCACCTGAAAGAGACTTTGGGTTTTTTAGAACACAATGAACATAACAAATGATAGGAGGAAAGCCCTTCTCCGGCTTTAAAGCCACTTCAGTTTCAGTTTGTGTTGGCTGCTGTGTAGCAATAGTAATCATATCATATCATATCATTAATGACACTAATTCTAATGCTAATGGTAACAGGTGTAATAAGATCACAGTTCTTGCTACCTCTTTATTAGGTACTTTGGTGAAAAGCTTAGACCTCAGGCAACACCCGGTAAAATGTGAAGCATACCCTTCATGTACCAGGTAATTAAGGTGTTCAGGCTTTATGAGAGCACCAGGGCACATTTGTCTAAAACTGGTTTTTAAAATGCATTCTCACATACACAGTTTCTTAGGGGCTTAATCTTAAACCCACAAAGAGGAACAAGTAGAAAGAAACAGGAACATCAGGATCACCCTCTGGATCAGAATTCAGATGCCACTCGCCCAGGCTTTAAACAGGTCATGCAAAAAGCTGTTGTGAAGAAAAGTTCAAAGACCTTTAAGCAGGCAAATTTGAAGTTAATTTGCTGCTGCACAAGTCTCCTCCTGATCAAAAATAATTAGAAGTGGGCTTCAAATTTCAAGCATGAGGCTTAATAACACTTCCACATAATTTTAGTTAGCATTAACAAAGATAATGGGATATTCTGCATATCGACAAACCTGTCAAATTGTGTTGAAATGCTACTAATTCCTGGCCTCAGTTATTTCCTCTCACTCTAATTTACACTCCGTAAATGCATGCTGTATTTGCAAAAGACTGACTGATTTCAAAAGGATAGAGCCTTCCACGAATTTTCTCATTTCCAAGATCCAGTATATACTCTCATCACCATCCTCATTAATCCTTCTAACCTCTGCCTTAATCTCCTCTGCTTATTGGATCTCTAATTAATTAATCACTAATATTCTTTATTCCCCTGCTTATGGAAGCATTTTAATGAATTGGCAATTTGGCATTTCACAGAGAATGTTTTTAGCTGTCAACAACTACTTCATGAACTATTTAGAATTTCAGTCACCTATTTTGACAGCATGGCACTGAAAGTTGTTTCTTGTCTCATTTTCTCTCACAGTGTAACTGTAGCTTTCAAAGAAGGCAAGGTATTGTATGTGGTATTCATTATCACCTGATAATTACAGGCTAATCACATTCTTTGAATTATTTGTTTTCTTATAATGACAGATAGGAAAATATTGATTGCAGTTTTCCTCAGCATACAGGGACAACAGTATGAAAAAGTTGTGGTTTTCATCCCCTAGTCATGGCACACAGCAAAAAGAAATGCTCAGTATTGATACCAGTTCTCTATGTACATCTGACTAATCTTTTCTAATCCTTTTTCAGTTTAATTTTCTAGCTAAGTGACTCTGAGATACTAAGCTGGGACATGAAAATCGTGGGAATTTCTCTAAGAAAAAAATAATGCATTTTATGCTGATACTGCATTTTACACAGTACTACAAAATAACAAAAAAGAACATTTTCTTTGAAGAATAAACATCTGAAAGGCATATGAAACTGTAGTGAGATTTTTGATCAAAGCTGCAGACTCCCAAAGCAATGGCTCTTTTCTGCTTCTCAGTGGGGAAAGCTAAGGACCGTGACTCCTACCAAAACTTCCCTTCACATTGACTAATCCTGAAATGTTTGGAACTTTACCCACTTCAGTGCATATGGGACGCGATGTTTCAATACACTATACCAGGCAATGCCAACACACGACCTACCAGATTTTAGCCCAAATCTCTTTTTCCTATGAACTCCGTAGGAATTATCAGCAGATATAATAATGTAAGGTTTCTACCTTAAAAGACAGGCAAACCACAGGTTGCCTTTTGACCAAACTCAAATGGGAAAACATACATCCAATTGCTACCTCCAACAGAGATCCCAGAAGCAGCTTTAAGTGCAAAAAAAATAAAAAAAATAAAAAAATAATAATAAAAAAAAATTCTTGACAATGAATGAATATATGTTTCCTTATTAGGGAAAAAAATGATTACAGTTAATCCTCCACCTATTTCTCTTTATACTTTCTTGTCTACATTTCAAGTAGGTTATTTCAAAGAAAGATTTAATGAGTTTGGGGTGGGAAAAAAAGGAAACTGATGAGACTGCTGTCTAAAAAAGGTCCCTTAGTATTCTCTAGACACCTAATATAGACACTGATAAAAGTAGAGAAAACATGACCTTGCATTAGGATGTCTTTCAGGTCACTGGAACCCACTCAGAGGAAAAGGAAGAAGTAAAAAGTGATTTTCATTTGCTCATAGGAGCGCAATTGAGCTAATAATAACATTATGTGATTAGTAGAACAGTTTGCTGTAGACATAAATCAGTATGCACTGCTGGATGGCTGCCCAATGTTTGGAGGATTTCACTAACAAGGGCACTGCTCTTGTCCAACTGTTATAGTCATGCTTCGAGCCACAAAGGGTTTGAAAGAGATCTTTTAAGGCCCTGTAAGGGTCATTGCAAATTGATTTCTGTAACATCTTTGATCAAAAAAATAGTCTGAGAAATATGACAAATGGAGTTTTCTAGGCTAAACACCTCACTGATATCTCCTCCTTTTGTACATGGTGTCTTTGATCCCTGCCAATGCAGAACCTGACCATCTGAGACAGGGAAGAAAAATAATATATTCAACAGTAACTCAAAAGGGGTAAAGAAGGTGACTCTCTCTTCCTTTTTAATTTTCTTTTTATTCTAAACTATCCTCTTGAAATGATTCATTCATAACACAGCAATCAGACCAGACTGTTGGTTTAATATAGAGTAGATTTAGAGTGTTTTCTGACCTTAGCTATAAAATCTATACATTTGAAGAGCTGTAAGTAAAGATAGTGAGGGTGACCTGGTTCATTAGTTTTTCTTTTCCTTCTGTAAGAAAATTAAATTTCAAAAGAAAATCTCTGCTTTATTTTTAGCTAACATTTTCTTGTCAGAGGAAATGTCACTATTTATATTTTATCCCCTGCTCTTCACTTGTAATTATCTGGGCTCTAACTCTTGTGCATCAAATCATGATAGTGAAAATACATTCAACTAGAAAACCCTTAAAAAATCACGAACATAGCTAGCATTACTATCAACAGTGATTAAATACTACAATCTGTTTCCAAGAATTGATACTTCTATGTATCTTATAATTTGGGCCTGGTATAACCTGGTAATATTTTAACTGTATTAATAAAGGATAAATGAAGACCCTCAAAGGAAACTGTTAATTGTACATAACTAACTGAAGCAGTGTGGGGACACTTCCCGAAAGTATTAACAGTCCTCTCTAAAGGCATGTATCTCCATTACTTGTGCCAAACAATGCCTATTGCATGAATAAACTGGTGAAGTTGCTTCCAGTACTGTTCCAGCTGCTGTTATTCATAAATTAATTCTCTACTTTTTGTTGTTGTTGCCCATACATACAAAATTATTTGAAATTTGAATTATTTGAAATTGCTGTTTTCTAAGCATAGACCTAAAAAGTAACATCCACTTTGCAAGGGAAAATCAGTCCAACTACCCAATGAAGCATGAGGATAAAAAAACCTCTTCATTTCCACACCTTTATTTCTTAAGTGTTTTTGTCACTGCATATACAAGTGTGTGGCAATAGCAGTCTTGTATATTCACAAAATAAAAAGAACTGTATGAAATTGAGTATCAAAAGAGGAGGTGCTGGAACAAATTGGAAAATTAAATGCTGACTAGTCACTAGGACTGGAAAATCTTAAATTAAGAGTTCTGAAGAAATTTAAGAATGAAAAAGATGAGCTGCTGGCAAGAATACATAATGTCTCAGAGACAACTGCTCTATACAATGTCTGGAATTCAGCAAATGTTTTGCTCAGCTTTAATATAGCTACAACAGTTATGTTTGGCACTTCCTATTTCCATGACCTAGCTTCAGTTCCAAAGTGAAAACTGTGTGAGATGACAATAAAAGATATACTTAAGAAATGCCTTGAGGAGTAAAAATTAAACATACAACTACAGTGGCTTCCATGAGGAAGAAGGAAGCCTTGTGCTTCACTATTCTTTTAGAACTTGTAAGTGTGACAACAGGGTAGAGGATGAAGGAGAAACAATCTATTTCAGCAGGATGTTCTAAAAGCTTTTGACAAATTTTCTTGAAAGATACTATTAAGGAAATCAAGCAGGAAAGTACTAGCAAGGATCAAAACTATTTGAAACAAAACTAAACATTTACAAACAAATGATGGGCTTTCAATATGAAAATTTATACTGGTCTGCTTCTGAGACAGATGAGCTGGCTTGTACTTTATAATGATCCGTAAAATGGTTGTATAATAAAATGATGGAATTTTCAGATTTTCTGCAATATTTAAATTAGCTTTAAATAGGATTAACACATTTTTCAACTGTTACATGAATCTTACTTGAATTAGCAAAATATTTCCTCATCCTCCTTTTCTTCTCTATTTCTATCCTTGACTCACCTCCTCATACACATTAGTCAAAGATAGGAGGTGGAACATGCCAAACTCCTGCCATGTACTGACACAGTGTCATCAGATGCCATGGAAGAGGAATGAGGAACTAAGGCGTTGGAGGAGGAGAGGAATGGGATTTTTTTCATACAGACTGGGAAGTCTCAGCCTCGGGACAATGGTCAGTAGTGTATTCTGAATTGTGTGTTCTTATCCAGTAAAATTGAAAATCCAAGCTCCCTGCCTCTGTACACACATAATTTTACAATTCACATTTTACAATGAGAGTGGTGAAATGCTGGCACAGGTTGCTCAGAGAGGTGGTAGATGCCCCATCCCTGGAGACATTCAAGGCCAGGCTGAACGGGGCTCTGAGCAACCTGATCTAGTTGAAGATGTACTTGCTCATTGCAGGGGGTTGGTCTAGATGACCTTTGAAGGTCCCTTACAATCCAAGCTATTACATGATTCTGTGATTCTATTATTTCACTTTCTTGCTTGGTACAATGAAATCTGACATGAGAGTAAACCCAGCACAATATCACACAAGAAATCTCAGGCCCAATATCTAAGTCCTAGAAGAAAAGAGATAGGAGAAACTTGTTAAGTCAAATCCTGCCAAGTGGCTAGTTAAACTCTCAGATGCTGTAGGAAACCTTACATATACTGTAACTCATTTCTAAGAGTATTGATCAATACTTAGATTTATCAGACTTCAAAATTTTAACTATAGCTAGGTAGTGGTTGTCTGTATGTTTCCTTCCCTGACACTCTTCTTTCTATGCCTCCTAGTTATTCATTTGTTAAGTATGGGTTTGATTTAAACGTCATCCTGCAGATCTATCTTCAAGAGGGAACTCCATTAATTTTCATACAGCTTGCTCAGGCAGAGGTCAGTGTCAATGATAAAGTTTGGTTTGTAAGTTCTCTGTAGCACTCTATCTCTTGTCATAGATTTATAAACAAGAACAATTGAAGTTATTGTAGTATAAATATAATATGAATCAAGGAAGATATATGCTTCAATTGTAATCTAAAAAAACCAGTTTCTACTAGTCACTTTCTATATTTATGCACATTTCAGTATGTGTTTTATCTCCTTGACTATTTTTTGTGAAGCTGAAAATACAGTACGCAGCACCTTCAGCAAGTAGCTAAAATTCAAGGGCTAACACCAGATTTACTCCTTGAGCTGAATAGTACTGCAACTGTTACACAAAGAATTCAGTCTCAAATAGTCAGAGCACTGTTGAGAATACATATTGTATGAACTGTTTTACAATAACTGCTATAATACCCTTTCCAGACCTAGGAAGCAATTTGTTTTGCTTAGTGGGTATCTGAACTCCAAGCTCAGAATTTATCAAACCCATGTACAATGGAAATAAAGTAATGTTTTAGAGTGACTCAGTGAACTATTCCTATTAAGATTTTTTTATTCTCCTGTGTCAGTGCAAATACCTTTCTGTCGTTCCCTCAAGAAAAAGAATTGGGCCAAAAACATTAACTGTCCTTTGTGATGCACAGTACAAGATTGAATGAAACTTGACTTACGATGAGAGTACCACTGTGCTTTCTGTTTCATGTTTTTCTCCTTTTAATGTACTTTTTCTTACTTTAATTTCACTTTTTTCTTACATTTCATAAATAAAAAGTGCAAGTGCTCATATTTTTTAACATATTTTTAGAGAGGTACTTGTGGCATAAGTCAAAGGTTGCATCCAGACATTAGGTCCAAAAAATAGCCCGGGCATCTGCCTTCCGTTTAGACATCTAACCCCAATTTATAACTTCAAAACTGTTAATTTTCTTTTCCACTATTGTAGAAAAGTGGCCAGAACATTGCAGTTCATACCATATGTTTACAGATATATTGCAGCAGGGTTGCCCAGAGGGAGAGTGTTCAGTACCCTAATCACCATGCTCAGTATCACCACACACTTGCTGTCTTATTTAATATTTGAGTAGCTGCATCAAGGAGAAATAGATTCAGATGCACTCTGTCCACCCCTCTGAAATGCCCTATAAGGGAATCCTTGGTGTAGTCTCTTGCAAGGCCAGACAGTCGCATTGAAAGTCCTACTCAGAACAAAAACACAAATCTTCTCCTACATCTTTTCCTCTAGTTCCTCACATTTCTCCTTTGTATGAGCTTCCTGCCTACCTCCAGCAAATAGTTCACATTTGTGAATTTCAAGCAAGGCTCTGGGAGCTATAGAGTTCAAGCCTTGCAGTGTCTCCTCCAACCTCTCACTACTTATTTCTCAGGTCAATGCTTTTGTCACATCTTTTTGGTGCCAGTCGGAGGTGACCAGCTCCTGGTGTGTAACAAGGGGGATACAGAGAGGCCTGACTCCAGATCATGGATTCTATTAAAACCTACTCATAGGACACAGTGGCGTTTTTGTGAGGACCCTATGCTAAATCTGTCAGTCTGTACCTGCTATTGCTTTCCCAACTGCCTGCTGGACCTCTCAGGGGCTGCTTTCCTTCTTGCCCCAGCACACCTGTTAAGCAAAAGCACACACTCCAGGTTTGCCTCAGGCTGCAGTCAGGGGGCCCCCAGGCTGACAGCTTGGCCCTAGAAGCCATGAGATCCTCCTGGGCCCCATAGTACAGACGTAGCCTGCCATGCCAAGCCTCATCACACATGTGCATCCAACTCCCATCACCCTCTTATTTAAGCTTCTCACTTCTACATTATTGTATTTTTTTTCCCCCTGTAACTTAGCAGCAACTTAAAAGTCATCCTTTACATTGCCTGGGTTCTGTTTAAGTATCACTGACAGGAAATTGTAGTAGCTGGACTGTCAGGAAATGTAAACAGGCAAAAATGTTCTGAAGCCAGGGAGAATCTGCCAGCTTTCACCTGCAGAGAAATAAACTTTTGATCTTTAGTCCCTCCATTCCCCATGAGTATACACAGTAAGGTAATTATGCATTTTGTGCCTAATGGCTCAGCGCTATCTATAACAGGGATTTCCAGGAAGAAAAAGGATCTATCTTTCATAACTCTGGTGAGCTCTGCTCAGTGTTGAACTGTGATAGCCTGCTTAATTTTCCTCCTCTGGCCTAATTTTATGTATTTTACTAATCCTTCTTAATTTAAATTTACTTCAGGCTAACAAAGGAAATGATATTATTTTAGCTGCATGGCCTCTTGCCTCTCTTTTTTGCACTTCATTTTTCACACATCTTAAAGAACACTTCTCTTAAAGGATATTACAGAAACTAGAATAAATTCACAGACAAACTCATGGTCTTGACTCAAATGTGGGTTACATAGACCCTTCTGCATGACGGCAAATTGCATGTCACAAATGCAGTAAGATTTCAGGTTACACAGGCTCTGCCCCTGTGGGTGGTGAAGACTATGGACTGCTCTCTGCAGAAACAGTGAATTAGCCCTTTTCTTGGACAGACAAGGATGTTTGTATGAAGCCCTTCATAGATGCAAACTCTCTTTTTAGTTCTTTCAAGGTTACTGCACATGCTAGCGACAGGTTGAGGACAAATGATACGGATAACAGGTAAGTAAGATGAGGTCAGGTTCTTCAGGAATGAAGGTGTGGATGCCAGAACCATTTGAGACAGACCACATATATATTAAAGAGAGTATAGAACAAAAATACAGACAGATAAAAGAAATGGTGAATTGAAAAACAAGTGGACCTGGAGTGGAGTGAATGTCCCAGCTCTCATATTTTGCTGTCACCCTGTAAATCCTCACTGAGGCAATAGATGAAAACAGTTGGTGTTTTCCATTCCCTGACAATGAATTCTTCACCCCCTGCTCCGATGGGATGGCACCCTACTGGCATAGGAGATGTAATTTTCACCAACAGAGGTAAATTGGTCCCTGCAGCTTGTCCTTTATATGCTATATATGATTTACTTAGGTTTTATTAACTAGAATAGCAGTTATTACAGCTTGATAATGTTCACTGCCAAAACCAGAACATCTCACAGCAGTGGAGCTGTTGAAACACAGATCTACAATCATTTCATCTCTTAAGCTTTACTGTTAATATTTTGACCAAAGAGACTATTTCTCTGAAATATAAGAAAGGGTTGATGAACTCAGAAATCTAATTACAATGGTGTGTGAAGCAACAACAAAACATGTTTTTTCCTGTGACTTCTAGGCTGCAGGTGGCATTGTACCTTTCAAAAGACAACCAAGAATTGATATTTTTCACAAAGCTCATTTCTATTCCAATCTGTACTAACCTAACTCCACAGTTTTAATTGGCTTTCCATCTGTGGAATATAGACTTTACTTCCTAACCTGCCAAGCCTGGACTATGAACAACCTTCTTCATTAATGTCAGTTGCCATTCAGAGCTACAGGTGACATTGATTAATTGTCCAATTAGTTTAATTATAAGGAGAAAAAAATGTGCAAAGCAACAAATGTATCAGGAATGTTTAATGTACAGTGGACATGTAGCCAAATAAGAATATAAAGAGTTTTGTAAATCAGTAAAAGCAGAAGAAACAGAATTTTTTTTCACTTTTTTCTCATCACTCCGTGAGTTAAAAAAAAAAAAAAAAAAAAAAAAAAAAAAAGAAGTTACCACAAACCTCTGCAGACACTTAAGAATAATTTTGGAAAAATGTTTTAAGGATTGATCATTTGTGAAAAATCTGTCAACACCAATATAAAATGTATATTTTAAAATTATTTTTGAGTTAAAAACTGTCATGAAGATGCTTCATTTTGGTGTCTTATCTATTTATTTTCTTTAAATGTTGGTGATCTTTATGCTCATTAAAAAATTGCTATGTTCCTTTAGTAACACTGCAGGACATATAGAATCTGTGATTTTCACTATTTTGTTGATAATTATAACCAGGAGGAAGTCACAGCTCAGAGACTTGTTTATGTCTTGCGCTAGACTTTTTTAAACTTTGATAGAAAAAGCAAAGCTCTTATCTGTGGTAAGAAAATGCCACCTAAGACAAGTCTAAAATTCTTTCCATTAACGCAAGTAATTAGAAGTTGGAAAATCTCCAGCAAACTTCTTGTACTCAATCTAAACTGAAAAATAAGCACAGAAGCTAGTGGTGCTCAAAAAGGTGTAAAGAAACAGAACCGACAGTGCCCACTGATGACAAGACCATACAGATGTGCTCCTGGCACTATCTGCTAAGCAGAGACAGGACCTCTACGCAACTCCATATGGCACAGCAATAACTCCAGTACCATATGTCTACACTGCTAAACACTCAACACTCTATGTTTTTAAGGCAACACACTGTGCACATCGTGGGGGTTCAGCCTTGCATAACTTACAGGGATCACACTGCTCAGTAGTGAACACGGGATAATAACTACGTAACCAGAGCCATGTACAAGAGTTTGTATGGTACAAACTTCTGGTAGCTTCAGTGAGCACAGAAGTGAAAAAAGCCGTGATGGGACCTCTCGGACACACTTCAGCTCAGCAGCTGGTTTCACAGGGCTTACACCCATACCACAAAAAGTGCAAAAAATGCACTGGCACCTGAAATTCAGCTGAGGATTTGCACAGGACCTGCAGACCTGACCTACCTCCCAAGTCAAAATCAAATCCCCAAACACATAACCCATCTCAGCCAAGAGGCACTTTCCACTGTAACAACTTCCCACAGAGGCATCCAGTTTGTACTCCCTGTGACTCACCCTTTGGTGATCCCTTGGTCTCTCTGAAGCTGACAGCAGAGTTGAGTTGGTTGACTCATTGATTTCAGCTGCATTGGCTCAAAATCTGAAAGTCATATTTCCACTGTCATTTGGGCTCTGTTTTGCAATGCAAAATGTCCCCCTCCTTTAATTTCTGGAACCAAAAATGCTCAGCACTTCCAAGAATATGTTATAAAAGTCATATTGCCTAGCTGCCTAGCTGTTAAATATATATATGTATTTATATATGAAAATAAACAAATAACAACAAAAAAGAACAAACACACACACACAAAAAGAAGCAGCAGCAGCAGCTGTTTTTAGAATCAGTGCAGCCACTGTGACAAATCATTTGATAGGAAGAGTCTGAAAATGTTTGAATGCATGAAGTATGCCATTGAATCAGTAAAATGGTCAGTGTTTTAATCATGGGAGGAATTTTCTGTCTTTCAAATACATTATCCATTTGTGTCAAAGCTCCGAATATCATAAGTAAAATGATTTATAATTTATAGGGAGCTAAAATGTAAATCAGATCTAGAAAAAAAAGGAGAAAACTCAAAGCTGGTATTCTATTACTCTATGAAAATTCACTGTATTTAAAGTACCTTGTGTTGGTTTTATGTAGTCTTTGTATTGTCCAATTTACAAATCAAGATTATATTCTAATATATAATTCAATTGCTAGTATATTTATTTTATTTCTACATTGTCACCCAGAATATTTATATGTAGTCATTTTACTGTAAAAGGCTGTTGAAAACAGCATCTGATTCTCTCCACAAGCACAGAGATAATTGTGTTAGATTCAAATTAACCATGACAGAATATGGTTTGATCAAAATTATAACTGTTCCCCTTTAAAAAAAGTATGCAAAGATGAAAAGCTTGTCTTGCTAAGATCTATGAGCATTTTATATTGTATTTCTTACAATCTAAACATGTCATAGGAACATGTTTGTTTGGTTTTTTTTAATTGAGAGTGAAATCTTGAACGTGGTCTAAGGCATTTGTTGAGCATTTAGGTTTTCAGTAAAAGATTAAGTATCTAAGAATAGGATCTAAGAATTTCACCTGTGTAGCTGGTGATTTGTGAAAGTACCAACTTCAGTACATAAAAAAATCTGCCTTTAAATCACCTTAATTTGGTTTTGAAGAAGAGCCCTTTTTGGGTTTTCATGCTTCAGGCTTCAGTACATAGGCTAATCTAGTTTTCCTCACGATGATCTGGGCAGAACTTTTTCTTTTCCTTCAAAATGTGAATGCTGGAAGTGAACATGTTAGTAGACCTATGCCTCCTATATCCTAATCTGTTTAATGCATTATTCTTGCACCTTATCCAGAAAAGGATGAAGCATATCTTTCTGAAGAGTATCTTAATCCCCAACCTGTACACCAGATTTGGGGTAGATCTTTTTATCACTGTACTTGCAACAGTTTCAGCATGTGGTAAGGAATTAAAAAATCTCTGGGCTGCTGAGAGAAAGAAGTATGGACGTGAATGGTGAGTAGTAGTTAGGACCATCACATGGAGATGGAAAAGATGATTCTTTGATCTTAGACTTCAGATGCTTTTAACAGGTCATGATCCATTATCTTGGTTTACAGTGATGTAAAGCACAGTAGAGTCATAAAAAGGTGACAGATTAAGTAGCTGAATTTTAAGTTAGGACAGTCTGCACTAAACAAAAGCAATTGTAAAAAGTTCAAGCCAGAGCTTCTTGGACATACAAAGGTTCTCAAAATCTAGCAGTATTAATGACCAGCATCTATTCCATGGTAATGCACATCAAAAAAAAGCACTTTAAATACTCAAATGTAAAGTGTGAGAAGACAAGTAGGTTAAATTTGTACATATATATATGTATACAAATACACATGCACATGTGAAAAAGGCACACAGATACACTCAAAAGTAAAATATATTTTGGAAGTAAATAGAAAACTGGACACACATACTGATAAAAGAAGTGTAGACAGTGATTTTCTGTCAGGCAATGTCCCTGTTTTAAAGGAACTTTTATTAAGTAAGGTTTTAGGGAAACCTCAGCAGGATTTATCTGTTTTAAGTAGTATATTTTAGAGTTCTCTGCACAGTCAGGTAAAATACGAGAACAGCTCATTTGTCAAGTGAAGTCACCTTGAGTACCCCTTCTGAACTTTATATACTGTGCTTTAATCCTAAATATAAGGAAAAATTACTGACTATAGTGTTCTAGTATCCAAGGGAAACTTACTAAGTATTATGAGAACAACTTAATTTCGCATCCTTACCAAATATACTCTGAAAAAAAAAAAAGTTACAGTGGAAAAAGTCCTGCACCATGTGTAAATCATTTCTGTCCATGCCCATACACTCTACACAGACAAGGGAGAATTGCCTTAAGGAGGAAAATCCATCATAAAATAGCTAGAAATAATGAGGAAAGAAGTTGACAGAAGCCTTAAAGAAAAATAAAATTATTTAAGTGTTATATCCAGATCACCTAGTAACCAAGACAATGCCAGCTATTTAGAAACAGTACCAGAGTAATGTAACTGCGGTTTCAAATTGTCCATCCAGCATGAACATACACAGTTTCCCAGAACTGAACAATCAGATGTTTGAAGATGCAATGACAGGAAAATGATGCTGGTTCATCTTTACATTTCACTGCTGGGGATTAAGACTGAGGCAAAGATAATGAAGGCAAGAGGTTGTTCGTTATACTGAGGGGGGGAAAAAAAAGTAGCAACAATCGTATTACCACCATTTCTTTTTCAGTTTTAAATCTTTGCCCATCCAGAAGTTAAAACTGCCCTCTCTCCCAAACTGGATTTGAGAGGAAAGGACAAAAAATAAAAACACCTGTCTATATAATTTATCATACATCTTAAAACACCTTATCCTCCATATTTACTGAAACTTTTCTCTATGTGGCTCAGTATTTTGGTCAACAATCCACAAAATAAATGAACAAACATAGAATACTTTCACCGAAGTTCCCAAATAGTAAGACCTGAGTAGATACATAGGGAATACTGACCAGGCAAAATCACTTTGAGTTGGATTGACTGGAAAGACCAGTTAGCAGTAAGTACCCATGACTGTGCTGTAATCTAGAGGGACTTCAATGGGATGGAGAAATGGGCTAAGAGGAACCTAACCAAGCTTATAAATGGGAAAATGCAAAAATCATTCTTACAGGTACTCAAGACCCAACTGGACATGGTCCTGAGCAACTTGATGTATCACAGAAACACAGAATCAGAGAATGTCAGGGATTGGAAGAGACCTCGAAAGATCATCTAGTCCAGTCCCCCTGCCGGAGCAGGAACACCTAGATGAGGCTACACAGGAACGTGTCCAGGCCAGTTTTGAATGTCTCCAGAGTAGGAGACTCCACAACCCTCCTAGGCAGCCTGTTCCAGTATTCTGTTACCCTCACTGAGAAGCTGTTTCTTCTCAAATTTAAGTGGAACCTCTTGTGTTCCAGTTTGTACCCATTACCCCTTGTCCTACCATCGGTTGTCACTGAGAAGAGCCTGGCTCCATCCTCATGGCACTCACCCTTTATATATTTGTAAACATTCAGGAGCTCACACCTCAGTCTCCTCCAAGCTAAAGAGCCCCATCTCCCTCAGCCTTTCCTTATAAGGGAGGTGCTCCACTCCCTTAATCATCTTTGTTCCCCTGCACTGGACTCTCTCCAGCAGTTCCCTGTCTTTCTTGAACTGAAGGGCCCAGAAATGGACACAATATTCCAGATGTGGTCTCACCATGGCAGAGTAGAGGGGAAGGAGAACCTCTCCCGACTTACTAACCACTCCCTTCTAATACACTCCAGGATGCCATTGGCCTTCCTGGCCACAAGGCCACAGTGCTGGCTCTTGGTCATCCTGCTGTCCATCAGGACCTCCAGGTCCCTTTCCCCAATGCTGCTCTCTAATAGGTTGTTCCCCAGCTTATACTGAAACCTGGGGCTGCTCCTACCCAGATGCAATACTCTACACTTTTTCTTGCTATATTTAATTACATTTTTCCCCACCCAACTCTCCAGCCTGTCCAGGTCTCGCTGGATGGCGGCACAGCCTTCTGGCACGTCAGCCACTCCTCCCAGCTTGATGTCATCAGCAAACGTGATGGTAGTACACTCTATTCCACTCGTCCAAATCGTTGATGAATATATTGAATAATACAGGGCCCAGTACTGACCCCTGAGGCACTCTACTAGATACAGGCTTCCAACTGGACTCCGCCCCATTGACCACGACTCTGTGGCTTCTTTCCTTCAGCCAGTTTGCAGTCCACCTCACTACTCAGTCATCCAGACCGCACTCCCTCAGTTTAGCTGTAAGAATGCTGTGGGAGACTGTGTCAAATGCTTTAGTGAAGTCAAGGTAGACCACATCCACCACTCTGCCATCATCTATCCATCTTATGTCCTCATAAAAGTCAATGAGGTTGATCAAGCATGACTTCTCCTTGGTGAAGCCATGCTGACTGCCCCTAATGACCCTCTTATCCCTGATACGTAGTTGACCTTCCTTTGAGCAGGAGGTTTGGACTGCATAATCTTCAGAGGCACCTTCTAGCCTCAGCTAATTGGTAATTCTGTGAATCTTTGAATTGAACAGAAATCCAATCATGAAAATCTTTAGATGAAGGAAAGGAATACCAAAAATCCTCTAGATAAAAGTTGAAGGCAGATGAAGAAAGATCAAAACTGAAGAGTGTTCCTATTTCAGGGGTAATGAGAATATAGTCTTTGCTATAGACATGGCCAGATGAAGCAATCACAATTTTCTTTTCAGTCCAGGCTGTTTCTAATGGGCTTCTATTCATCATGAGGAGCAAATACAACACTTCAAGCAATAATATATAGCCCTCTGCCTCTCCTCCCCCTGTCATGAACCCACAGAGGAAACTCACTGACTGTAATTAAAAGATGCGAATGAAAAATAGCAGTTATGGTTCACTAAAAATTACTTATGTTAACATCTGAACCTGAATGTGGCCAAATATCTTCTGACTTCCAAGCTGTTTAAATCTGATTTTTTTCTCAGCTTCCTTATCTGTAATGTTTTAATGATGTAGGGTAAGATCAGAAGAAGAAACATGAGCATCAGCTTTCTACTGCTTCACCATTACATCTTGGTGGATCTTGCTTTCATAGTATCACAGTATCACAGTATGTTTGGGATTGGAAGGGACCTCAAAAGATCATCTAGTCCAATCCCCCTGCTGGAGCAGGAACGCCTAGGTGAGGTCGCACAGGAACATGTCCAGGCAGGTTTTGAATCTCTCCAGAGAAGGAGACTCCACAACCTCCATGGGCAGCCTGTTCCAGTGCTCTGTCACCCTTACTGAGAAGTGGTTTCTTCTCAAATTTAAGTGGAACCTCTTGTGTTCCAGCTTGATCCCATTACCCCTTGTCCTATCATTGTTTGCCACCGAGAAGATCCTGGCTCCCTCCTCATGGCACTCACCCTTTATATATTTATAAACATTAATAAGGTCACCCCTCAGTCTTCTCTTCTCCAAACTAAAGAAACCCAGCACCCTCAGCCTTTCCTCATAAGGGAGATGCTCCACTCCCTTAATCATCTTTGTTGCCTCTTGCTGGACCCTCTCCAGCAGTTCCCTGTCCTTCTTGAACTGAAGGGCCCAGAAATGGACACAATATTCCAGATGTGGTCTCACCAGGGTGGAGTAGAGGGGAAGGAGGACCTTTCTCGATCTACTAACCACCCCCCTTGTAATACACTCCAGGATGCCATTGGTCTTCCTGGCCACAAGGGCACAGTGCTGGCTCATGGTCATCCTGTTGTCCACCAGGACCCCCAGGTCCCTTTCCCCTACACTGCTCTCTAATATGTAATTTCCCAACCTACACTGGAACCTGGGGTTATTCCTGCCCAGTTGCAGGACTCTACACTTTCCCTTGTTAAATTTCATCAGGTTATTCCCCTCCCAACTCTTCAGCCTGTCCAGGTCCCGCTGAATGGCAGCACAGCCTTCTGGCGTGTCAGCCACTCCTCCCAGCTTAGTGTCATCAGCAGACTTGCTGATAGTACACTCTATTCCCTCATCCAAATCATTAATGAATATATTGAATAATATTGGCCCCAGTACTGACAGGAGTCTGAAGGCTGTCAGAGTTGTCTACTCCACACATGCCGTACAGCCAAAATATGCTTTTGTAGTGCATTTTTTTTTCCAGCTCACTCATTTAGGGTTGGAGTATTTGTACATTATATTGCTGTAGTAAGTAACACTGAAACTTTCTCTGTTTTTAGAGTTCTTCAGAGAACTATATGAATTGGAGGTAGTTACCTTTATACTTGTTGGCTGACATTTTGCTTTTACTTATTCCTTCTAGTGATGTGGCTGATTAAATACAGGGTCAGAGCCTCAAACGATATAAATCAGTACCACTGAAGTGATCCAGCCCAGGATTTCTGGCCAGAACATCAAGAGTCCTGAAGTCATACTTTTCTTTGACATATTACACCAACGTAGCCACTGAATTCAGGTGAACTTAACTCTTATTTATAGCTTTGTAAGACCAGAATTTGCTCTATTATTTATATTTTTTAAAAATGTTTCATAATGATGGATCCTATATGTGATGAAAAGTTATTTTTCTTGCTTGGGAAAAAAAAAAAGAAGAAAAATAAAGAATATTTGTGCATAACACGTGCAGCTGAACACAATATACTGGGCAGTAAAAAAATCTTGTATATTGATCAATTAATTAATTATTAACAAATAAAAAAAAAAAAGAGGAATAAAAATATTGCAAATGTACATGTTTGTAAATTTAGTATCTATCTTGTAAAAATTGGGAATGATAATTAGTTTCACACAGTGGTGGCCTGTTTTTCCAGTGTGTTAATGACCTCCTTGAATTACCACCTTCAGCTTTGCCACTAGCCTTTAAGTACACTGAGTCATTAATGACTTGGAACTACCATGTTAATAGAATATTCACATGTTTTAAATAACCCAAACAGGCACTAAACAAAAGTTAAGATTATCATGCTTGAAGCCAATATTCCTGTGATCAGTAACCAACAAGCAGTTTGAGCAAGGAGTTTTGCATTCCTAGCAGCAGCCAAGTTTCAATCTAAAGATCAGCCAGGAATTGTTCCCCATGGACCCCTAAAGCCCAGTCTATACCAAGCAGTGAGACCCAGAGGCATTTCACAGCCTTGCAGGAGAGGGGGGTCAGGGCATCATCTCTGTAATGGGGGCAGTGAGACCCAGCCTGAGGGACAGGCACTGAAGCGATTTGCAAATAGAGGCAACACAGCAGACAGATGCAGAGAGACTCCCCAAACAGGCAGCTAAATGTGACACATGAAGATGCACCAAACATCAATACCTTCATATGTGTGGCTTAACTATGTTTTGACATAGGGCTTCTACTATGTATCTGCTGTCTGCCACTAACATAGATAGACATGAGGTGCATTGTGACCGCTGACAACACTGGGTGGGTACTCAACCCTAAAACTGTAAACCTAAACTGCCTCCATAACTCCTTTCCCATCAATATCACCTACTACACATACCAGTTTACCTCTTATGAAAACTACCCCTTTCTTGCAACAGGTTAAAAAAGTCATCAATGACATAGTCCAAACTTTTAACACCAGCGTTATATGGGAATAAAATTAAAGGTATTTTAAAAGCAACTTCCTTAAGGGTTATTTTTACCTAACAGATATTCTGCCCAATTTATTCCAAATCATATTATCTACTTGATCTTGAACCAAATATCAACAAATATCAACTGAATATCAACAAAGGATGCTAAATTCGTGGTTAGTGAAAATAACTAATAAAAGGATTTTATGAGACTAGGAATTGGAGTACAACTCTAATGTAACCACTTAAGCTAAACTCAGTTTGCTGTGAGAAGTGATAAGTTTGTTGTACATAAAAATAATAAAAAAATAAAATTTAAAAGTTGTGAGGAGGATTTCGAAAGAAACTTCACTGTAAGTGCTGATATTTACTCTGATTTCTTGGAACTGATCATTCAACTAGGAAATGGTAGCAGACTCATGATCAATATTTCTATGAATCCAAATTTGTGTGACGTATTAGTTCTGAGCAAGATAGATGAGATATTTGTTTGGAGATAGCATTTGAAATTAAGGACCATAAGTGATTATTTTTCTTAATTGAAAAAATGCTATGAAGCTTATTACAGCCAACTGGTACACCAGGATTAACTCATCCAGATAATCAAGAGGTAATCACATAGAAGATAAGTAGCATATAAAAACGTAATTTTAATTGTGGTCTACTCTCCTTGAATTTGTTAGTAATAAACTCACTGGGACATGGTGTCTGATGCCTATTATCTAAATCTTCTCATTACTTCCCAAAACATATAACTGATGAACAAAACTTCTATCCTCTTTAGTTTGCATAGGAAGATAATATTTAAAAATATATATAGCATCTCCTCTGTACATTTTCCTATTTTGCTTTAAATGAAAGGCTTTTACATTGTTCTTAGGAGTTCTGCACATACCCTGGTGTGTTCCACAGGTTGGGCTTCACAGTGACACCATCATCCTGGCACAAGGCAGAAGATCATTGACAGAAGAGGAATTGAATCCACATTTATTCCCCTCCAAAATATCTAATACTACCAGGATAGCACAGGGTATATGTCACTCTATCCTAGAATAACATGAGACATATTAATAGAAAATCAGAGACGTCCTCAGGAATTTTTCCTCATGCTTTGTTCTGAGATGTGCTGACTCTGTTCTACCATAAGAGTAGCACATGAAACTGCTAGAGCCCTGGGGAGGGGAAACGTCGCCTTGCATCAGGGGTTACCTTTGTGCTGCTGTGAACTGTGTGTAACACTGATTTAAATGTTACTAAAATATTAACAGTATATCATATATATTAACATATTAATATATTGATATATACTAAAATATAAATTAATATATTAATATTATATACTATAATGTATTGGCTTCAATCTAAAGTCTCTGATGCTGTAAGTGAGCATTAGCAGACAAGGAAATAAAGATACTGGCCTAGGAGTACTGAAAAAGCAGGGGGAATCATGAATAAATAACCATCAGAGGAAAAGAAACACCTTACCCAGCTCTGTTGAATGGACTTGCAGTTAGCAATAGGACAAGGGGGCATGAGCTTCAACTCTGCCAGGAGAAATTTAGGCTGGATATTAGAAAGAAATTCTTTACAGAGAGAGTGGTCAGGCATTGGAATGACCTGCCCAGGGGGGTGGTGGACTCACTGTCCCTGGAGGCTTTTAAACTGAGATTGGACACGGCACTTAGTGCCATGATCTAGTAAACGGCCTAGAGTTGGACCAAGGGTTGGACTCGATGATCTCTGAGGTCTTTTCCAACCCAGTCGATTCTGTGATTCTGTGATTCTGTGACTTCTGAGGTGTGAGACTCAAATGACTATTGAAAATAGCGACATAAAAATCAAGTAGGTATAAGATTTTTAGTTCTACTCAATCAATACCTTACAATTATAAGGTTCAAGTCTAACTGGCTAGGATGCCTAGATGTTGCTTATGATTTATTTTGCTTACATTTAGTTACTTTGATTTTCTCTCCATTTTCCATTACTTCTGTCAAATAAACTCTGGTTTATTTAATCTAATCCTAATTGGTGCCTGTTTAATAGAGAAAAGCCATTGGCAGAATGTTCCTGAGAGAGAAGAGCTGCTCCAGGACTACAGGAGAGGCTGGCTGTGGACAGCGAGTGATGGAGGGAGGCAGCTGGCTGTGCCAACAGGGGATAGGGGAAAAAAAGGAAAACTCCAGTGATAAGGGAAGAAACCAGACCCAGAGCTGCAGAGTTCTTTGTCCATAAACTGACAGGCTGAAAAATTTAGATGTCAGATGAGTTTAGTCCATTGCCTGGACTGAATTTGGCCCCAGCGGTAAGCAGATCCTGGCACAAAATGCAAACAGAATATAAAGATCACATTAAAACAAAAACAAACAAACAAACAAACAATTAGTAACTGGATTTGAGAAGTATTTTCATCACAAGCTAAATGTTGCAGTGATTCACATGCTGCTGCTACTTCTAAGGGCTGTTGCAAACTATTACTAAGATTAATCATTATGGCTGTTAGGTGAAAAGGAAGCATAAGCGTTGATTATAAGCATTTAAGCCCTGCACTTTCATGAAACAAGAGTTTACAATGTGTTTTGCCTAAACACTGATTTTGCAGGCTAATTCTTATTCTCTCATTTTGCTCCTCTGTTCTGGAGTGGCTGTGCAGTCATGACAATTTTTGCAGTAGAACCTTGCAGAAACAGGAGCCCTTGTTCCTGATTTAGGCTTCGGTGTGCTTCACTGAGTAAATGAGGCCCTGACCGAATTAATTACATTCACTGGGAAGCTCAACATGCTACCAATGTCTCTGTAATTATTCAGTATGCTGAGTGTTATCATAGCAGCCATGTGGATCCATTATCATTTTGCTCCTCTAAATGCTGCTGATCTAACCATTAGAATAGCTGCAACTCATGCTCCTGAGGAATAACAGAAATAATAGTTTAATTCCTCATCTCTTTTTCAATTTTTCATGCTCCCAGTCCATAGGCTGTTTCTCTCATAACCATTTACTAGCTTGTGCATAAGTCTCCATGCCTAAGTTACTTCTTACAGTTTATACATCATTTGTATTTAAAAAAATATATAAAAGAGACAGTCAAATTACCTTGCAAATACTGTTTGTCTGCAAAAAGATCTCTTCCATTTAGGCATATTTGCAAAGTAATATTAATATTTTGTGATTAGTAAAGGTTGTACAGACAGTCAAAGAAACAAGCCTAAACAAAGGAGGAAAACTTGGGAAAAATAGGTTTGGATAGAGGTATTTAAGCTATGGATAGACAGCTTATCCATTCTTCATTTTGTTTACTCCTTTTTCACAATGCCTGATTAGTCCCTGACTCGCATCATACGGTTACAGTTACTGACAGCAACAATGATTGGCATTTCTTCTCCAGGAGACTAATGAATAGCAAAAATGAATAACCCTTTGCATACATGGTCATCCTTGTTAGTATTGCTAGTAGGAGTACCAAAAAAAGATTCAGACATCCCAGAAATATTTGAGCAAACACAAATGCTTACCCATCTAAATGTTCAGAAAAAAGGAATAACAATAGAACATGAAAATGGAAGTGATTGATGTGCTCACAAACACTGTTTTGCAGTATTCATGCAATTCTATTCAGACTCATTTGCTTTACCTAGGATCACTGTGTAGCTGCATTTTTAAAGAAGTGAACTTCATGCTTTAATCTTTTCTGTCAAAAAATGTCTCAATCTTATTAGTTACTCTAAGAACTAATTTGAAATTATTCTCGCTCAGACGTAGTATTATGGAGACGCCGAAGACAGAAATCAAAAAACACTGTCTATGCAGGTTTGCCAGAAATCCCCTTTTGTCACTCGTTTTTCAGATACAGCTACAAAAGTAATCAGAACTAAGAATTGCTGAGGGTCAGCCTTTCCATTTGATTAAAGATTTTGCAGTGTGAGGAACAGAAGTTCTGCTGGTGTAAACAGCTGTAAATCATTTATTTGGCTTTGGTGATTACTGCCAAACTTACCTGAATTATCCATCTCCAGTAGGTAAAACAAGCAGAATTGAAACTGAAAATTCAGTTTTGAACTGAGAGATCCAATGAGGTTATATATAGTCCACATGCATACAGAAAGAGAAAATATGTATGCACTATAATGCATATTCTATCTGCACATACATTTATCCTGTTATTCTGTTGAAGTTATTTCTTCTCAAGGTACTGAGGAAAAAAAATTCCCAAAAATATCCTTCCTAAAAATAGCAATTATTGTAAAAAGGAACATTATAGAGAATTAAAATGTCTTGTTGTTGCTATTAAAGGAGTTACTAACATAAGTAAATTAATGAAAAATGAAATCTCTTTCTTGCCTACTTCCTACTTAATGTACTTTATACCTAAAAGAGGGAGTTGTTCTGGAATAGCAGTCCTTTTAAGGTGCAACACAATCCTTCACTGCAGAAAGCTTTTTTTTTTTTTGAGAAATGCTGAAAAGGAAACCTCAATAGGACATTCATTCCTTTCATCTCTTCTACCATTTTATCTTCTGGCCTATCTTATTTTACACATATTTCTTTGATGAACCTCAGCTGGGCCAATACATGATATAAATATATTTCTGATAGCCCTATGAGGACAAAAGTCCCAATTTTAATTAAAGCTTAACCAAGCCTCCTTCCTAGAATACATGATAGTTAAAATGATTGCTGGTTTTATTTTCTCTTTGAGAAACATACTGAATTTTAAGGACACTGCTCATTTCATGTTTTCTCAGAGTCTTCACAGCCTGTTATCCCACCAGGCCAAATGTTAAACAGTGTTAACTCAATGTTTGGTTAAACTGGAGCTGAAAATTCTGGAGTTGAATCTGGCAAGGGACAAGAAGGGTTACATGAAGGGCTTCTACAGGTCTACCAGCAGCAAAAAAAAGATGAGGGGAAATATGGGATTGCTACTAAATGAAGCTGGGGACCTGTGACAAGGGACCTACATCTGATGGGAACAGGGAGTAAAGATGATGGAGCCAGGTTCTTTTCAGTGGTGTCCAGTGACAGGACAAGAGACAACAGGCACAACCTCAAACACGGTAAATTTCATTTAAAGATTAGCAGAATTTTTTTCACTCTGAGGGTGGTTAAGCACTTGAATGGTTTTCTCAGAGAGGCAGTGAAGCCTCCATCCTTGCAGATATTCAAACACAGGCTGGAAACAGTCCTGAGCAACCTGTTTAGCTGATCCTGCTTTGAGCAAGGCATGAAATGGATGATCTCCAGCCTCAGCTGTTATGTGATTCTGTGAGGTAATTGTCCCTCTGCTCGGGTGTTAGGAGACATTGTTGGAGTGATCCATTATTAGGTCAAGCAAAACTACTTAGGTTGTTTAAATCTCACCTTTACTGACTGTCCTTTACCTCAGGCAGAGCTGGACACTAGCAGCACAGGTGAAAGCAAAAAGTTACAGACTAATACTAGCCCAACCGTTTGCAAAATAAATCATTACTATCTGTTTCTGTGTCAAATGGAACATAACTTAACTGAACAGAAGCTGGTTGAAGCTGCTGGGCAGTCAATGATGTTCTTCTGGTGAGAAATACTGCAGAGGAGTTGAGATCCTGTCTGCAAGTTGACTCTACCTTTGCGTAACATCTCAAAACCAGATTACAATCTGTGCTTTAAGAAAAAAGCCTGCTTTTAGAGAGAGATAAGATATATGATCTAACAGGAATTTTCCACCTCCAGCTCCTTGGTTCTTGGATAGATAATATATTATCTATGTTGGATAGATAGAGGTCAAAGGTAGTCAGACAAAAAAGTGTAGAAAACAACGCTTTTTCCTAACTGCTGTCTTTAAGGTGTATTAAAATAAAATAAATAAATATCTTAAAATATCTGTCTGAGTGAAACTTATGTAACACATTTGCCTCAGGCTGTAAGTGATGGTGGCTACATTCCCTTCTTTCTCATTTAAGTGGTACAAAAGAGCAGGAATGATTATTCAGTACAAAAGTAGACGAAGAAGTGATTTTAATATGCTTCAGCACACCTCATGCCCGATTTCTATAGATGCGCAAGTGGTCTTGAACTGATGAGAAAGAACATGACTGCTACATTAATCATCTGGAGACATACACTAATTTATAAATGCTTCTCTCCCCTTCAGCTTTCTGCCAAGTTTGAGTTTTGCAAATAGAATGGAAAATGGAACTAAGTGTAACAAGCAAGCTACAGGGAATGCTTTTATTAAATTAATTTTAAAAGAAATATTTCCACACCCACAGCTTTTCTTTTACATTTCCTCTGTCTATTTTTCTTGTGTCTTTAAAGGCGCATTTTAAAAGGTATTTGTCATCCTGGTAGTTAAGCTTCTTTCTTTTGAACGCCCTCTTGTCTGTCACTAAAATTTACAGTCTTGATGATACTTTCTGCAGTTGGATTACAGAGATCATTCAGTTTCTTCCTTTTCCTGATGTCAACTCAGAAATGAGGAAATAAGATTAAAAGCTGCTCTTCCTTTTCACCATTCTATTCTCTTTTTCATTCAGGTAAATGTGAAATTTAAAAGCTATCTGCTCATTACATCAGTTCTATGGGTTTAGACAGTGAGGCAGATGCTTTTTGTGCGTTTATACATTGCTTTAACTGGTATGAACACAAGGGAAGAGTTGAAGAGTTTTAGACCAGAATTGCCTTGATGTATTCTTGACACACCTGGGCTGATCCACCTGGAGAGAAGACTTCTGATCTACTGGCCTGGTTCCTCTCATGCTGGAGGTTAATCCACTTTATGTTGTCTCAGTCGTGGCAGATTGCCATCCTACCCACATCGCATTCACACTATGGAAATTTGCTGCTTTTAATTGACTCTTTCTTGATCAACAAGGGTATCTGTGAGATCATAATTTAAAATTCCATCTTAATCCTAACTAGTAAAAAAAAATCAGTGTCATTTTTGTGATGAGCTCACGCTCTGTTTCCCAGGGAAAGAATCTTGAGGTTTAGCGATGAAAGTCTTACACAACTGAGAAAAACAGGTGCCTCTGCCCAGGCATTGCCTCAGGACCATCGCAGAAGTGGTCACCTCCTGGTTTTGTCATGCTTCTTCCTGCACCCTCACTGGCTCTTCTCCTCACCTGCAGCAAAGGTGGCGAAGACACCCTGCCTCTCTCTTGGTTTTAGGCAGCCAACAGCTGAAAGCTAAGAAACAGCCTAAAAAAAAAATTGAGAAGGTGGTTTTTGTACTTCCCTCTGTGCAAAAATGTAGTTATGTTGAAATAATGAAAAGGAAAACATGAAATATATCTATGGAAGAGGGAGGAAGAAGGGGTGTGATAGATTAGGAAACAGAAATTTGGAAGCATTGAGGGAGATAATGACAGGAATAAAAAAAAGCCAGAAAAAATATAGGAGAGATATAGGTGTTCTGTTTCTCTTAACCTAAAGACAAACCTTTCTGTCAAAAGGTTTCATATATTGCTAGGGAAATCTGAAACTTCACCGAAGATCTTAAAGAGGTGACCAAACATGGATGAGATCAATTTCCTGGCATTGTTATCAGTCAGGAATCCTCAGTGACAGCCATGGAGTTGGAACAGTGAAAGTCAAGGAAAAACTTTCAATGGAATACAGAAGCTTTAAGGCTTAAATGAAGCTCTCTATCAAGAGCCCTGACCCTAAATAAATTTTACTGACCTCAGAATAATGGGTTTTGGTTTATACTTCTAGCCTTGGTACCAATATCTGGAATTAATCTGGAACATATTTGTAGTCTCTCCCTCCTTTTTCTAGTATTCTTTCAAAGCTGTGATGTTTGGATAAAAATAGAAATGCTCTTTTAGGAGCACATCCAAACTCTTGTCGGTAGGGTTTATCACAGAGACAAATGTGCATTCAATAGTCTTCTTCAAGTTCATGAATGGTGCTCTTCAGATTTTTTTTTCTGAACTTAAGTATTTGCCAACAAAAACCTAAATGTATTCAATTTTATCCTTCACCTGCTTGCCAAGTAATTTTGTCCAGATTTTTGTTTTAATAGCTCCTCCCTCAAAAAAATAGGGGGGGGGGGGGAGAGGAGGAATTTAATTAACTTCTATTTAATTACTAACCTGAACTGAACCTAAAGAAAATTTTTAAAAACACAGGATTTCTAGAAAAAAAGAAAACAAAACAAAACATACAACAAAAACAACAAAACACACACACACACAAAAAAAAAAAAAAAAAAAAAAAAAAAAGAAAACCAACACACCCCACACTAAGAAAAGTCGTAATTTTCTTGGCTATACATTTAAACGTCATCTCAGGAGTGCTACCACACTTTTTCTGTCCTTTGAACAAAACTATACTGGGTTATAATTCTGAACATTACCATTACTAAAGCAACTGCTTTGGTTCCCAAGCACAGTGTAGTCTGAATTCCCCACTGGACTGGTGGCATGATTTCTCACCTAGGAATGTCATCCAGTGATTTCAAAGCCTTGCTATGTACAGTATCATTAACAAAAGAATGGCATGAATCAACACCATTACAACGAACCTTGTGAGCTGAGCTCCAGAGGGGATTGTTTCACAGAAGCTGAATTTCCAGCAACCCACATACTGCATCTCTAGTATACATCAAGCAATGTAAAGATAAAAATAATAAATAAATGTTTGGATTTTTTA
Organism: Nesoenas mayeri; assembly: GCF_963082525.1. NCBI lineage: Eukaryota > Metazoa > Chordata > Aves > Columbiformes > Columbidae > Nesoenas > Nesoenas mayeri. The sequence continues at coordinate 55,012,402 of NC_137541.1, forward strand.
ACTTTAGCAGAACCACATTAAAAATACATTGAATAGAACTATTCATTCTAAAAAGCCAGTGATAGATGGCACCAGGTTCTATAATTTCTATTCATTTTTGTGGAAAATGTTAGCAATTTTCCTATTGCATGGTGTTTTCATTATTAAGTTAAAGAGCCATGATTGGCTTATTACTGCAGAAAAAAACAGCATCTGTCTTTGTGATTGCAGTAACACTGAGAGATGTCAAAGATGTATAAACATAATACTACCACTTACTAATGTCCATCTCAGACATTCATTGTATGACTGTAATTTCTTTCATCTTGTAGTTCTTGAAATTATAAGTGTGAAAACCACCAAGTAAATGAAATAAGAAGGAACAATAGCTATGAAAATCAGTTTGTTGATTTAGCTGTCCTTTTGCTGCAGACAGCATAAATAGAAAAATCTGTAGTGTAACTGCTGTATGAGTCCCGTCTACTGAAACGCTTTATTGATAAGAGAAGGGCTTGCTTAGTTGTTTTTTGTAACACCCAAGGTCCAGGAAGAAGAATGTTAGCAATCACCCTTGCCAGTAATATTTGTAATATTGGCTATGGAGCACATTAACAGTGCTCAAGCATTTATAGCATTTGGTACATTTCACTGCAAGCATTTCACTTTTCTTTAGTGATATATGTGAAGATCATGCTCCAATATAATCTCTTTGACTTATTTTTTCTCATTATTATTTCTTTAATTTAGCATTTGCATAGCACCTCAGATGCAGCAATGATGAAACCCAGCAATGCTTCCATGCAGAACCATGGCACAGTAGGACTAGTTTCCAGCTAGGAATGGGTACAGATGAGATGGTATCACTCTGAAAAGAAAGCTCAGTTTTATTTTCTCTCCTCTCCTTTACATACACACTCACCTGCATAGTAGAATGTTGAGGTGAGCATTGCCATGACAAATGTAGCTTTATAGGTGATCATGGCAACATATTTCTCACTGCAGTCCCACGACCAGATGCATGCATGTTTGAAATCATGTATCACAAAGAGTCATTTTTTGTCTTGCCTAGTACCAAGAAATGCTGGCACATGTCTATAATTTGGCTCTGCAATTTCTTTTCAAAATACTCTACCCTCCTGCAGTGCTTGAATTCTCTCTACAGACTAGTACTTTATGTGGCTTGTTTGTTTATTTGTTTTTCACTCTGATGCTCATTTTGAAATGGCCACTATTAATTTTGCATTTGTTGTGAAGTTATGATTCCTTTATAACTCACTTTATGGTGCTATCATTTTGCGGGTATATTTTTTCTGATTCATGTAGTTGGTGTTTCCTTTATTTTCTCATACTTAATATTCTAAGTGCAGATATTATCAGTGGTGCAATCTCTGCCTGTCAAGCACTACAGTGAGGACATAGATAGATGTCAGTCATTTAATTTGAATATTTATCACATAAAATGACAACTGATAAAGAACACAAATGAAGCAGATAATACACAAAGAACTGAAGACAAATTTGAGTAAGACTAGCAGTGTTTTGAAATTATCTCAATATTATGAAAGATAATCTGTGAAACATAAAAAAAAAGTGCATGTGCACATATTTCAAGTTATACACATTCTATACATACATATATATGTGTGTGCATGTATATATGGTATTTAAAGGAGAGAGGGCAATATTCCTGGATTACAATGAAATGTTTATATTTTTATATAGAATAAGCATAATAAAAATACCTCCTAAATCTGGATGGTTTAAATTTCACTGCTGAAATGCTGGTAAGCTTAAAAATGGCAATATTAACACAGGCAATGGTTTTCATGGTGTGCTCTGCTACATCAGGGAGAGCTACCTATAACTATCACTGGTTGAAAGTAAGATAAAGATCCCTATTTTCTAAATAGTAATCCCTACCTTCAGTGAAGTATGAAGTATTCCCAGCTTCACTTGAAAAGAAAGTGCCAAATTCTGCCAGGTATGGGGAAAGGTGGATTCAATGGAAATTACTCAGACTGGGGGAGGAAGGATTAGAATTTGACCCCATCTTACTTAAAAGATGCAATTTTAAAATAACTGCTGGAGACTGATAATTCAGCAATTACTTTATCAAGACCAAATAGGCTTCATTTAAACATATATATTCTCCTTTATCAGTCTTACCCCAAATCTGTGATTTGCCTTGCATTACCTATCTGTCCTTAAGATTTGGTTTGCTTCTTAGGCCAGTACGACCTGACTTTTCAAATGTCAAAGTTTAAAACTTCCAAAGGTTAACGATAATTTTCTGAATCCCTTTCTAAATATCAAATAAAGTTCCTTGAAGTAGGCTGTGCCAAATATTATTTCTTCTCTTTTACAGGCGAATCACTTGGAAGGAGGAAGGTTCTTGACAGGGATATTTTGGAGGAAGGAAAAATTTAGCAGAAGAAAGCTGTCAACATAAGGAGAGATAATTTAATCACATATGCAGTTGCAAGATAAGAAAGTAAAGTCCATAAAGCGTCAGGCAGTGCGTCAGGCAGTGGTATACAAGATTTAGGATGTCTCCTGTAATTTAAATATTTAGATTATATTCAATAGAGGCAGAATTCCTTCAAGGAGGTGCAAAAATTGTTTTCAGGGGATAAAGAGCATAGCAGGAAAATCTAGAATGGAAAAACTTGCACTGTTTACTTCTTGGAATTTCTTTTGTTGTCAATTCCCAGTCCCTGCAAAAAAAACAGGAGCTTTGATTTTCCAGAGCAACAGATTGCCTTAAATCTGTGTAGGTTTGGAAGTGTCCAGAAAATAAGTTATTTCACTAGCTACAGGGTATCTCTGCTTTCTTGGCTTCTTCCTAGACTCCCTCCTTTCTACTGAAAGCATCATAAGCAGAATTCAAAGGGACCCAAATATTGGATATTCCTTGGCTCATCTACAAAAGACCTGGGCTGGAAGAAAAGAACCAAAGGCAGATCTGTGGGCAGATCAATCAGGCAAAGGCTTAGGTAAACCACTTCCAGGAAATCAATATTTCAGGGCCTATCACGATTTCATGTTACTTAAAGCAGAGCTGGTTTATCCAAAAACCTTAATTGCAATGACAAATGAAAATAGCAGTAGATTAATTGATATGATCCCTACTCTGTATTCCATGCAAAAGGGTCTTTTATTAGTTTGGGGAGTACAGAAGGAAGCACTATTCAGCCTGTAAGTAATTATTGTGACAGTTCTTATTTACTATTTTCATTTCTCAACTTTTTATTCAAACTCATTTTATAGCCCAATAAAGTTTGATAAAACTGTATTCAGTGCTTTATCTAAATATTGATCAGCATGTTTATAGGGAAATTACTATGCCTTCTGCTTGAACAGCAAGAAGTAATAAATTAAACATTTAAAAAAAACTTTGCATGCTGAGAGTCCCATTTTATTTTATGATATGTAATCCATTACTTTTCTAAAATTAATTTGCCTAAATGTGCCTAGTATTTTTATCATTTATCTGCAGTTCTACTAGAGTCTGATATATGTTATACATGTTTTTAGCGGATAAGCAAAATAACAGTAGCAATTACTATACATTAGTTTGAGTGGAAACAAAAGTGAGGAAAGCTCTATCTAGTTAAGTGAAATTCAAGCCTGATACAACTCAAAGGAAATGGACTTGACATTTTCAGTCTGATAACTAATGTCAGGACTGACTTCATTTTGTCAAAATCTTATTCCTCTTAGTCTCCATCCCACAGTTTTGTTCTTAAATTCTTGTTCATGTCTGTGGTTTATTGAGAAAGCATCACTCATACACACAAAAAAATTGAGTACTGTTGACCTGGACATATTTTCTTTCTTCCTTCACAGTAAAGGATAGATGAGAAAAGGCATTCAGAAATACTGAAATACAGTATTACATCCACATTTTTCATTAACCACATGTGACTTAAATATACGTTTTGCTATAATATGCCTGAGTCTGAAAAACTTCTTTCAAGAATGTAAGGGATGTGTTTGACTCTTCAATAAAATAAAATGCATTTCATAGGTATTTTCCTCATTTGAAACACTGTTTTTCAAACTTGACTTTATTAGAAGCTCCAGAATGTGGGAATTCCCTATCTGCAATATCACTGCTGCACATAGAAGTCCCTGTAGAATTCAGTGTGTAAGGTAGAGTAACCAATTTTTCATTACTTTTGTAGATCTTTTAATTCTGAACTTACAGTGTAAATGTATGCCAGTGGTAAGGTCACTGTTATATTAAATAGTTCAGTGATGCGATCTAAGCTTTTGTACATTCCAGGGCTAACTGTGTGAAGAACATGGTAAGATGTCCTCTGCACATAAATTAGTCTTTTTAAATATCTGTGACATTGACTATTTAAAGCATTAAACTAATCCTATCTATAAGCAAAACAAGCAATGAACAAAAAGAAGCCTTCTGAAATACTTTTACTCCAAGTCTGTTTAAACATAAGAAACTAAAAAATCTATTTAGGGAGACTGGTGCAAACTATTCTACTAACCTGCCTATAAACAGTTTAGATTTAGAATTTGACTAGTCTTTTAGGTATTTTCTTTCACATATAAAAATCATATCAATTGACTCATTTGCACTTTACAAAGCTTCCTCTGCTCTACTAATATATGTTATAAATAATTTAGAGCAACACTGGGTATATAGAATTGTTGTGTGTTTTCCCCTTAGAAACTAATAAGCTATTTTTCTTACCTTACTCCCTCTTCGTTGCAGATATCCCGGTTATATTATGCAGCCAATATTTCACCTGAAATCAGAAATTAAACCCAGCAATTTTAAATTGGTAAGAAAAACTGCAGATAGACGTATTATTTGTCTTTCCACTCATGAATTGGACAAAACATTTAGGTGAATCTAGCATCTTTGAAGTCCTCACAGCGTTGTTACCCACTTTCTGCAGACTCATTAAGATAGAAGGGACCACAGGAGATCTTCTGGACTGACCTTCTATGTAGCAGTAGCTGTTGTAGTCCAGTGGAGTCTAGCATTGCATGACCTGTGCTGGGTAATGCAGACAATTCTGAGCAGCATTCCTCTTGTGACATCAAGAGACAGCAGCTCTTCAACACTTCAACATTTTGTTCCACTGGTTAACCATCCTGACTGTTAAAAATGAGTAGCTTATTCCTAATATGAATTTAGCTTTTAACTGCTAGCCATCATTTCTTGTTTCTGCCTTTCTCTACTAGATTAAAGAGCTCTTTGTATATTCTTCCCCTGAAGGAACCTTATTTACACTAGTTATGTTGTCTCAGTCATTTTCTCAATTAACTAGCCAGAGCGCGTTCCATAAGGCATCCTCTATAATTTGTGACCCTCCTATACATCTGCAATTTTTCAGCAAACTCAGAAAAGTATTTTCCTGTAGGTGTTTAATCCAGTGTACCAGGCGGTGGACATCAAACCAAAATGCGGTCATCAGTCCCACAGACCTTGTGTCCTGACACAGGTCAAGAGATGGGTGCAGAGACAGAGGAGAAGTGCAAGGAGCCAGTGGGAAAGCTCAGCCAGTGCAATGAGCAGTTACCTCAGCACACCCAGATACTAAGTGTTGACAAGCTTTTTGTCGGCATCCTGGCAAAGGAATGCTTTAATGAGCGATTTGAGGGAGGATAATGATGCAACTTCACAGATGCTTACAGCGAGCTTCACCCAAGCATAAGTAATTAGCACTGATAATACTTACTATCTGCCATGGGCATGGAGGTTTTAAAGGGGGTCTCAACGAGCTAGCTTGGGTACCCTAGGCAGCAGACAGACAATAGTGTGACGGTATAGTTCTGCAAACAAACCCAGCTTCTCCACAGTTAATTAGCCAAGCTGCAGTATCACATTACGCTGTTTCCAGGACTTGGAGCATTATTCAGAAGTAGCAGAGCCAAGTCTCCACGTGGCAGTGCACTGGTGCTGTGTGGACGTTCCCTGAAGTGCCTGTAGGTTATGGATAGTGAAATACAGTAGGATTGTTTTATTTACTGTCCTCTGCATCTGGAAGTTTCTTGATAATCCATTACCTTTCTTGGGTCATATTTAAGAATGGGAAATAGCATATTGATTTTGTCATGCAAGTGGAGAAATGTGAACCTGTCAACATAGATGGTCACTCCATCCAGCAGGCTGATCCTCCATCTCTCTGCCAGCTGTAATGTGCTGAAAAAAATGGTTTTATTGGAGGGACAGATAAAACTAATTTGGACAATTAATCAACATTTGGTCTGGCTGTAACAGTTCAACTGTGTGTAATAAAATTGCTTTTTCTTTTTACTCATAAATGTTCCCTTCTAGTCTGAAAGTAAATCATTTTGTCAGTAAGCTCTTTTCAAGCCAGTATCAAAATCTTACACTAATATGATTTTAAACTGTCTTATGTGAATTTCTTTTCCAAATAAATGTTTTGCATTTTGGACTGTTCCATATCTAGCCTATGTCTTTATGTTCAAATATCATGGCACACCACTCTCTCTGTCTGCTGATTCACCAGGATGGATCCAGGCTCTTCTTGGTGACAACCAACGGTAGGACAAGGGGTAATGGGTACAAATTGGAACACAAGAGGTTCCACTTAAATTTGAGAAGAAACTTCTTCTCAGTAAGGGTATCAGAACACTGGAACAGGCTGCCCAGGGAGATTGTGGAGTCTCCTACTCTGGAGACATTCAAGACCCATCTGGACACATTCCTATGCAGCCTCATCTAAGTGTTCCTGCTCCGGCAGGGGGATTGGACTAGATGATCTCTTGAGGGTCCTTCCAATCCCTAACATGCTGTGATTCTGTGATTTTGTGATTCTGAACTATATCAAAATTCAGTCACTCAACAGCACAGAAGTTCAGAAAATTTCACATAAAAGCCTGGATCTCTTGGTGCAGTTTGGAGTCTTCTCTGATTTCTACATAAAAACACGATCTTACAAAAATGACTTTTGTCCTTGCTGTGCCTGAATAGCTTTTTTTTTAAGCTCTTGAGCTACCTCTGCAGACAAGAAGAAATCTTAGGTTGTTATCCCTGGAGGTTTACCCTTTTTATTCACATGATTTTCAAACCTGAGCTCAGAGACTCCTGAGACCTCCTCAGTTTTGTTACTTCAAGGATAAAGGACTGGGCCTGAGCTCACAGTAGGAAGAGAAGAGGCAGAGGAGACCCCTACAAGGGCTGGCCTACTGTTCTTGTGCCATAGAGGCACAAGGGAGAAGCAGAAGCAAAACATATAGCTTCTGAGATACCTCACCCTTCCCTTGCAGCCACACAGCTACTCCAAACAGCACAAGCCCTCTTCAAATGGCAGCACCTGAGATATACAAGGTTTCCAGAGGTCCATCAGAAACAGTCGAGCAATGGGCTGTGGTCATACTGCCATCCCCCCAGAAGGCCACCTGACCTGAGCAACTCCTTGTTTTCCCTATACCTTCAGCCAGCTCTGCCTACATTTGCATGGCATGAAAATGCTACCTTTTATCTATGTCACTGAAATATTTATCAGAGCTAAATCCGAACCTGGGGAGATAAGAGGAAATACCAGCAGCCCCTAACATGAAAGACTCACTTTAAAGCCTTGGAGTTCTGATTTCTTGGAAATTGAGGACTGAACTGTCAGTAGGTATTTTTCCGAAGGAGCAGTGCAGATCTTCCTCCCATATACAGTAGAATTGTTCTCTGTCTTGAAATCCAGTGTCACTTTGCTTGGAGATAACACCTTTACCTTTTGGTTGATACTGAATATTTTTGGCTCCTGGACCTCACCAGCCTACACAGCTCTTGTGAGATGATATATTTGAAAACAGACAGCAAAAGGCAACCATGTGCAGCTTTTTGAGGACAAGACAGTAGTGCAGACTAGTGAACTATTTCAGTTTTAATACAAACAGTTTTAAAGCCAGACTGAGCCTTTGAGCATGGAGAGGAGAGGAGAGGAGAGGAGAGGAGAGGAGAGGAGAGGAGAGGAGAGGAGAGGAGAGGAGAGGAGAGGAGAGGAGAGGAGAATAATTAGAGCAAGATATTAAAATGTAAAGAATACTACTCATTAATGAGAATGGTAGAATAATAGTCTATCTCTCTGCATGACTGTGACACTAATCCAATCATAGATTGATTTTTAGGAGAAAATAAACAGCTTTCTCTTTACAACAGTTTAGGTCATCAGCTGCTCCTAACTTATATATTGTCCCTGGGGAGCATTTTCTTGGCTGGTATTGTTTAAATATATTTCAAAATTTTGTCTTTTAACAGAGTGTCACCTCTTTAAATCAAGACCTAGTATTTAAATCAAGGGTCATTCTTCCATATTTGCTGATAGAAGGAAACAGTAGAGAAAAAACTCTGAAATTCCTGCAGCTAATGAGGAGACTTAAAGGATGTGCTTAGAGTATGACTTTGGCCAGGCCATCTAACCTCAGCCCCACTGTCACAAAAATTCCTTTGTTGTCAGTGTAAATACTGCTGATTAAGGAGAGAAGAACCTGTCTACTGATCCATTTAATATCTTTCAGATCCCTACCCTCTGTCCCTTAATGTATCATTTTTTTAAGTGACAACACTGCCTACCATCTTATCTATTACACATAGTACCTACTGACAGAAATCTTCCACAAAACAGACTGAACTTGAAGAACATGGGCATTAATGAAAAGAAAAAATATAGGAAAGTCTGAAATTGAGAGCTGAGTTAGGGAATTGGAGCTCCCTAGTTTTAACCAGCTCAGAGGTCTGTTTTCTTTTATTTACTTCTTGAAAATATTTTACTTTGGCTGTACTTTGTTTTCCAGCTGTCAGAGTTAGAAATAAATCTAGTTTATCCCTGGTGTTTTTGTACTTTTAGTTGAAACTACTTCATATTAGACATTTTTAAATCTAGAGCATGTTATTTTTTTTAGCATTCAAACTGAATATAGAAAGCTGAATGAAAACATTTTAATGCATTTTGTCTGTGCAAAGTTAACTGACTGCAAACATACAAACTGTAATAAGTTTAAAAAAATCTTTTTCTAAATCAAATTTACTTTCCTCAAAAGTGTACTTGAAAATGAAAGCAAAAGGCCTTTACTTCAGCATTTTAAATTGTGCTGTTGTTTTCAATCAGCTGTGACTTTCCCTGAAGGAAAGGTGCCAGTTTACACTGAATGTAATACTTCAAGCTTCAGAACCTCTGGTATTAGCATGAGTTGAAGAGTTGAGTAGGCAGGAATTGTTTCCTTTTTGGACATTAACTTGCAAGAATTTGTCTCTTTTTGCCACACTGACAAGAGGGAATCTTTTTCCTCTCTACTTTCCTCAAGAAAAAAAACCAGATCCTTGAAATCCCCACTACGGAGGATGCCAGCAGCAAGAGGGAAGAAGGCAGAACAGTGTGAAAACTGTGTACAACAGCAAAACAACAGTGAAGCTTAATTCTTTACTACCTTTAGCAGGAAATTAATTCTAGGAAGTAAGGTTGCTTTTCTTATGGTCAGTTTCCTAGGTTTCACAGGCAGCTTGGATGGGATGAAAATCAGACAATCTGGAGGAAATGCAGGAAACCACAGAGAAAAGACAATGGCAGGGAATTTCCAATTTGCTGCAGAGGGTAGCTAGTTAGTTAAGCTGCTGATGACAGAACTGCAGAATTTGTGTCCTGACCCCTTCAAATTTCTTCCGAAAAGAAAGTAAAGAACTGCTAACATTGCTATAACTACCACCCCTAATGTAACACTATACACCTGTTTTTTGGGTGGATCTTTGTTTCCCAGGAGGATATAATTTTACCAAACATAATGAAGAATTCAAACTTCACAAACTGATTTTTACAAAATCACAATCCTAATGTGCTCTCTGTTACAGAGCTGTATGAGGGTTAAAATTGTTCTACTTAATTTGAAGATGGAAAAAAAGCTATTCATTTCTCTGGTTCCTCCATATAATATTTAAAATTGTTGTCTACAGAAAGGTTTCTACTTCTTCAGAAAAATTTAGTTTTAAATGCACTGTGTGCTCACTGGGGAAAAATTACACAGCCTAATAGACCTTGCTATATTCGGTTCTCATATTCGCCTTTCTGTATAGCCAAGTTAATGTGTGTATTTTGTTGTTGCTTTCTGTCAATTCCCTTGTTACTCCATTATTCTTTCCACTTATATTTCAACATTTTCAATTAAAAAAAAAAATATTGAGAAAAAACAGTTTGCAAAGCTAAAGGAAAAGTTCAACTTAAGTTTCAAAGGCCATTTTTACCCTTCTTGACTGTTATACAGTTTTCTAGGACTTCTTTTTTTAAGAACGTCCATCATATTTGGTAACTTCTATGCTGACACTTCCCTGACCATATAATCCATGAGGTAATTGTAGACATAAGTTATCCAATTGCATATAACGTCACTCTAGATTCTGCATAGTCATCTGTAGCTAAAAATTGAAATATAGGATTAAAGGGAGGCAGCTGTATCACCACCTGCAGATATGACATTAAAAGAAAACAGTGACTCCATGTTTTCAGCTCCTACCAATTATCTGTAACTGCATTAGACGTTTATTAGATTTGGTTAGTAAACAATGCAGATAATTTTAAAAGGTTGTGTGAAAACTGTAAAAATTAGCCTAAGTTATTTAATCAGATCTAGATACTGAAGAAATCACTGGTAGTTTTCGGACACTTGATATCTGACTGAGATCCACTAAGCAGAATTATTATATTAGCAATTCATCGGAGTATAATCTCTGAGACAGAGTTCTCTCCAGTCACTCTCTGTCATTGTAGCATGGTATAAGGAGTGGAAGTTGAAAAAGAGGAGTGAGTTGAGAAACAGTGGAATAGAAGAGGAACAATTTGGCAATTAAGAGCATGAATTTAAAAACCTAAAGATGTTGAAACTCTTCAGGAATGCAGCAGATGACTGAAAATGTTCAAGCAAGATAATTGTATCTTTGCAAAGCCAAGGGGAAACCCTGAAAAGAAAAATGGAATAAAGCAGGTTTTCTCATTTTAATATTCCAGAGTATGAGTTTAACGTATCAATAGCTAAATTAGAAAGCGCAAGCTAGTTAACATATTATGTTACTGAAATTTAGCAGGCATTGTAATCCAATAAGTTAATAATTTAGTAAAATTCGAGAATATAGAGGCAAATAGACTGTTCTGAAAGACTTCACAAATATTTAATCTGATATTAGGCTGTAATAGGTAATAGAAACCTGTCAAAAGCTGTAAGAAATGTGCAACTAAGAAAAAAAATATTAGATTGACCAGAAGAAATCAGAAAACTAAAAAGATGCCAATACAAAACCTAATCAGAATAAGAGAGCAAGAAGATTAATTGAAAGTAGAGCTTTAGTGATGCTTAGCTTTTCAGTAGAACCACTATACTCAGGGGAAGCTAAAATTTGATGTAAAAGTACTGAAACTATCCAAAGAAAAAAAGATATTAAAAACAAACAAAAAAAAAGAATAGTGCATGTTTCAAAAACACTCTTTGGTTATTCTAAAAATTAGAGAAATTAGAGAAGTACTAATTCCATATACTTCCATCTCTCACAGTCAAGTTAACATGATATCTAAAACTAGAAGTTAAAACATAGTCTTATTTACAGGTGTGGATAAGAAATGTTCAGGTAAATCACAAGAAGAATTCTTTCTATTGTGGGAAAATGAAGGCCAAAAAAACTCTTGAAAAGACACTTTGAATTGTTGCAGGAGATGGAGCACATATTGCAGGGCTGAAAGCACATCAGACCCTAAATCTCACTCAGAGAGGTTATAGTGCAGAGGCAGAGGGCTGAAAAGATGGAAAGTAAAAATGACAAAGGAAAAGTACGACTAGTGAAACTACAGAACAGCAAAGGTGTCACAGAAGAATTTAGGGGTAGAGCAGCCACAAGGACAAAGTTACAGGACTCTATGCCATAAAATTTAAAATTTGTTTCCTAACCAGGATGGTTATAGTGGATGAGGAGCACTTTTTATTCTACAACACACACTCTTGTGCACATGCCATAGAGATACACCCCCAGCAGCCAAGGCCTCGGGTCCAGCTGTGAGCGTCATAGCAGCCTCTGGGCAGCAGGACTCCCCACAGCTGGACCAAGTGCCTGAGCTTGGCTAGTGTCCTGGATTTTGTACAGTGCTTCCACCTTGGGCTCAGTCTTCTGTGGTGTGCTGGGCTCCTCAGGAGATCTTCCTATAAAGGGGCTGTTGGTTTACCTATTTATTTCTTTCTAACTTAGATGATCAGCCTAAATTCCCAAAGGCCTCGCTGGTCTGTCACCTCAGGAAAAATACCTTTGACCTTCTCTATATTTAAAGTCAACTAGTTGTTTCTATGTTGGTTTCTCTCACCTTCTGATATCTCACCCTAAATGTGTTACAGGGATGTAGCATTCTTAAGAACCCCTTTTTGTTTCTTGGTATCTTCTCTACATACATCTAAACAATTAAACATATGCAAACATAGTTCAGATGTTCTGGATAAGGCTCCTGTATAGCAATTATTTGTGCTTGGTTATCTGCTCAGTACATCTCATAATCATCATAATGATTAAGAGCTGGGCAGCTCTAGTCAAGGTCTCACTCAAGTCATTTGTGATTTCATGTGGGCTTCAATACATCACATAAAGGAAAAAAAAAGTGTTCTTAGCAAGTCAAGAAGTTAAATAAATGATATACTAACATAATAGTGACTCTTAAAAATTACATTCAGATCACAGTGAGATTCAAAAATGTTGTACATATTGCATATAAGAACAATGAAATTTATAAGTGTTCCACAGTTCATACTGAGGTTTTTTTATGTGCTGGAAAATACATATTGATTTTGGATTATGATTCCCACTTAGCAGAAGGATAAAGAATAAAACCCACAACCCTTACAAATTTGATTTCATGTACAAATCAATATTTGCAAGATATGACATGAGCCACAGCAATGACATATTAGAAACAAGTTTTAACACTTTACAAAGGTTTATTTGTTTAGGTATATTTTTTCAGGTCCAAGACAGACATAGTCAACTGGAAAAAACCTATCAAAACTATTTGAGGAATTCTTAAAAGCCTACTACAATAGCTCTGATCTGTACTTGGTCCTGGTAAGTTATAGGACAGTTTCTCTTGTATCTAACTTCTCAATGGTCTGATGTTATTTGGAAAGAAAAAGAAAGGAAAGGAAAGGAAAGGAAAGGAAAGGAAAGGAAAGGAAAGGAAAGGAAAGGAAAGGAAAGGAAAGGAAAGGAAAGGAAAGGAAAGGAAAGGAAAGGAAAGGAAAGGAAAGGAAAGGAAAGGAAAGGAAAGGAAAGGAAAGGAAAGGAAAGGAAAGGAAAGGAAAGGGGAAAGGAAAGGAAAGATTTAGATCAGTACTATTAAAAGTATGAGTATCGTGAATTCCTATTAAGCATAATGAAAACAACAAACAGAAAGGTCAAATAAGTTAAATGTGTCAAGACAGAGCCATCTGACAATGTGCATTCACACACATAAAATGTGGCCTTTTTTCCATGAAGCTGCCCCTTTTTGTTTATGTGGTTAGACACTTGTTCCTGATCTAAGAGTGAAATAGGAAAAACAGAGCCAAGGTGAAGTTCAGACAGAAGGGCATCATGTGGACCAGATGTTACTGAGGGAAAGATCTAAGCAAGGCAGTGCAGGGACCAAGTGCAGCTCTGTAGAGACTTAAACACATACAGTGCCTCTGAGATCTCAAATATATAAGGTACCAACTCATAGAGTGGTTGAAAATACAGGTACATATTGTATTAAGTATTATGTGTACACTTTATACATATTAAATGTGTACATTTCTTTCCTTTGGAAGAGGGACTTCTGAGATTATGTGCCCCTGAAGAAACCCCAAGCATTTTGATTCAAAAAAGTCCTGCAGCCTGGCAGGCTGGGACACCAAGATCTCTCCCTGACTCACACGGGCCACCCTTACTTCCACATAAGTTTATTTATCAAAACAAGCTTAGACTCACAGACTTCAGCTATCACCCTCTAAGAACCTTTTTCTGACTGCATCATCTTCGTGTGTGATGGTGGTTATACTGATGTGTAGACTGACGGGTGGGTGACCTGGCCTTGTGCAGTACTTCTAGTCTGTGCCTTCCTTGTTCACCAGACCAGATTTAGAAAAACAGACTAATATTTCTGAAGACAGAGCAGAATTGCTTTCAATTTTCAACTTAAAGTCCTGTCTCTTAATAAGATTTATATGGAAAATATGTCTGTAATATTAAAACATTATAAAATATAGGAACTTGAGATTTTTTCTAATTGTCTGCAAAGTAGTCATTTTTTAACAATGGATATAGAATCAAAGACAATAAAAATGAACTATCATTATTTTATTGTAACAGCAGTAAAACAAATCAGGAGACTCAAAATATATGTAAGCAATACATGGAGCAGAAATGCAGATCCCTGGCATAATTATTAGGCTGCATCAGAAACGGAACTGGAGGGACGCACTAGAGGTGTAACATCCTGCCAGCACCCATGGTATGCAGCCATGCTCTCCAGGAATTTTGCTTTCACAGCATACCACCTCCTGCACATGAAGGTAGGCAGACAAAAGGTGAGGTGAATGGTCAAAATGAGGAGAAAGGCTTCTGTTAGAGCAAATGTGAAACTTTCTATTTGCTCAGATGCTCTGGCCAGACTTTTGAACTTCTAGTTCTGAGGACATTGATGCTAAAACAAAGACCGGAAAGTCTCATTTTCTCCCTCAGAATTTGTGCTCCTTCAACCTGTATTTGCTAACTGAGGTGCTTAAGGTGACCCCAGAGAAGCCTGACTTTCCCAAGCTTATATAGAGGGTGCTGAAGAGGCTGATGTTTCTAAAGCTAAAAGCTAAGCACAGAGTAACCTGTTCTTCATGTCCTTAGCTACTGAATTATTTCTGAGTAGTACTGAACTGAGAGTTGTAGAGGCCAAGGTTTGAGAAACCCCAAATAGCTTAAATTATCTGCTGACAAGTTCAGTTTTACTTGAAGTGCAAGCAAGGGTACTATATACAATGCAGGAGCTATACCAGGCCTTCAGCTTTTATATACTGTAATTTCCTGAAAGTAAGGACCATTCAAATATCCATACACAAGGTGCTTTTTTTTAATCTTTTAAAAAGTTCCATTGTTAGGCCTAAAATTGTTCAGAAATGTTTTTCCTTTAAGCAATTTCTAATGCCTGTCACTATGATTTAAAGTCTTCTACAGAATCTCTCACATAAGGTATGGCTGCCTAAATTACTTTGGACCTAATTTTAGATAAACTGCTATAGCAAGTGTTGAATAAATGCATGAGTAAGCAAAGAAAAGCAAAACAGATATTTAACATTTGTGACTGGTGTTATCTTTCCAGAGTATTTGAATAGAAGTAGTTTAGGTTTGTTAATTAGGTTCCACACAAAAAATTCATGTTCAAAGACATTACATTGCATTCATCATCTCTCTAAAAAGCTTGTCACTGCATTACCACTGGCTAAAAAAACAACCTATCACAGATCAATGCCAGATGCATTTCTCTATAAGACATTTTCTCATCCCTTGGCAAAATAATGGCCAGTACGAGGGGAGCTCTCAGGATGAACAAACATTTAAGCTGAGCCTACTGAGACTATTTTGCAGGGGAATAAAAAAAAAGCCACTCAAATAAAAAAAAAACAAAAAAAACCAAAAAAAACTTACTCAATAGCAATACATATTGAAATTGTACCTGTGAGGTGCTTGGTGGTCTTCTGTGCTGGTCTTTTTGTTAATAAACTTTGAGGAGACTGTTCTGTGGCAACAGTGTTGTTCAGTCTGTTCTGTTAAACAAACAAGCAAACAAACAAAACAACCCCACACACACCCCAAAAAAAACACAAACACACAATGCAGCAATAATAAAATGATCTGATATTAAACCTTTTAATTTGAGGAAGCAGAGGAAGAACCAAGCAAGTGCACAGAAATATTAAACTCTGATGTCTTTACACACTCAGAGGTTCCCTGAACTGTCAGCCTGAGTTAGTTATTAAATATTCAGCCCAAGGCTCCTATGGCGTAAAAAACTCACATTCCTAGACCAAGCACATGTCCTATAACAGGAAATTATAAAAGACTCTTTGCTTTAGTTACAGGGTCATGGATAGATATTATTCCCCTTATTTTCATTGCCAGTTTCATTTCACCCTTTATTTTATCCAGTCAGAACCATAAGAATCACATCATTTGTACTGGAAATCACACAACATCCCACTTTATCTATCTTTCACCAACTGCTGAAAACTGGTTTTTAGAACTATCATTCTGCTTGGCCAAATCCCTTTGAAATCAATGGGATTTTCAGGCCAGAGTGCCTGACAGATAGGGCCTCTAATCAATAGGGAGGGGAAATTTTGAATACAGATTCAAGGTACAAATAGCATAGGTCACAAGATGAACAATATTAAATACTCTACATCAGGTATTTTTTTCATATATCAAATGTACCTAAAAATCAATTAAAAGAAAAAAAACTGCCTTCTATAAATAAACAATGGCTACATTTCCTGTCTAAGCCATGTCACTCATTTGGCTGAACTACACTGTGGTTCAGCTCACATTGTACAAACACAGATGGGTCATGGGAGTAACACAAACCTCACCTTGTAACTCCTTGTCATGAGCTGGTTTCTGTTCGTTATCAATTTAAGCCTCCCGAAAGCTGCTGTGATGCTGGTTGCCAGTGGTAGCACAGCTTCAGATGGCAGCTCTGGATCAGCAAGGCTAGGGGAAGATGCAGCCGTGGCCTTTCAGCCAGTCACATAAGGAGAGAAATAGCTCAGCAGGGGAGGCATAAACTCTACACCGAGAGAAGACTGGTTTAATTTACAGATTGTTGTCACAGTGCTTCTGCAAATACGCCTAAAGCCAAATGGTGTCCCAGTAACTCTGTCCCTCTTTTGGAGTGTCCTCCTGGTTGTCCTGACTTCAGTGCAGTGGGGATGCAACAGAAATACTCTCGCTGGCAGGTTACCTCCAGTAATGTGGATGACCAGGATCAACAACAACTCTGCTCAGGGCAGCCAAGATCATGCATCTTGTACTTCACAATGCTGTGGGGAATGCCATGCCTCAGTGACTCATAGACACCTTGGGGCTATTAGGGTCATACTCAAACTCATCAGGTTCTAGTCAAAGGTTCTCTAGGGTGATCAGTCTTCTGCAGTCTCCCAGCTGAGGAAACCATTGCTGTTCTTGCACATATAAAAAAATACAAAATAGACCATCCAACTGGGATTTTCCTTAGCATCAGAATGGGAATAAAGGTCACATCACTGGGTGACCAGTGATGTGCAGCTTGTTTTTTACAAGTAGGAAAATGTAAATCTTGCAAACAGCAGCCCACTTACTTTGTTCTTTTTATTAATAAGACATTGAGATCGATGATGAATTTCACCTCTCACAGAAATAGTTATCATGGAAGTGTATAGTAGACAAGAAAGCCTGTTTCCTGGGTACTTTAGATCTCTAAAGTATTTCCCAAGCATGTATCAGATTGTACAAACGTTGCTTAGCCACACAAAAGATCCAATTACAACAATCATTGACTTGTGGATTCCAACCTGCTGTCCCATGATATGTAGTAATCATTTTTTCCAAGCTCCAGAGAGACAGCACTACCAAACTCTGGATCAAGGTGAAGTCTCCCTGCTGAAAGTACAACTAAATCAGTCTTTTACTTCTTGTAAATAGTTGCCATATCAGTTAGAACAACTTCATGATCCCACCAGGGAAATAAGTGATGTGCATCCATAATGGTGTGTCCTTCAGAGGTATGGATGTAGGGGCAGTGTCCCTGTCCCTGTCCATCCAGCCAAGCCCTGGGAATTTCAGAGAACATCTCATCCCAGACTGTGGCTGTTGAGGAGCTGAACCATTTGGGGCTCTCACCTTGACCAAGTTTTAGAACAAGTTATAAGAGCAACAAAGACAGCTGGCACATGTTTTTTATGAAGTTGTGTGGTAGGTATACACAAGGATTGCACATTGAACAGACAAGGAGGGTGAAAGATATGTGCTATGGCAAGGCATGTGGACAGGAAGCATCCTTAAGAGTGTTCCTGAAAGCAAGTATGACTTAAGTTTTCCACGAGCATGCTGGCAGACTGCTGTGCACATGATGATGGATATTCCCACACCTAATGCTCTCAGAGTAGGACAGCATGGTATCCATGGCAAATCCCACCTGCACAGGAGTCATGCTCCAGTAGATTAAGGCACTTTGTGATCAGAGTGTGCTGGTGTCACAGAACATTTCACTCTCAGCATTGCCATAGGGGGTGTGCCAAAATGAGCACTCATATAAGAAAAGACTTTCTCTGACAAGCTGATCCAATTCGCCTTGGGTGGTTGGGGTCTGATTCATCACTTTCTGCTGCTCTGCTCTACCTTTTTCACAGAACAGCTTTAACTTAAAACAATATAATTCCACAGGGAAAATCAGTGCAATACAGAAATAAATCAAGTGCTCTATATTTACTTAAAGACCAACAGACTCAGCCAACAAAAACTAGAGTGGTTCTGCTGAAGTCAGTGGAGTTGTACTGATTTACACTAGCTCAAGCTCTGCTCTAATATTTTAGAAATAATGGTCTAAATCTTTTTATTGAAATGAGTATGCTAGAATTTTCCTCTGGTTAGTTTAAAACATTGAAAATCAGTAATCAAGTTGTTGATTGGTATGCTACTAACCCAGAGGCATAGTAGTGCAGATACTGCATGCTATGTGGCTGCAGTTTGTGTATATGTGAACACAGCAACATGGGAAAAGTATTTCAGAGCAGAGACAGAACAGGTGGTAAATGAAACAAACCTGCCCTATGGCAATCCCTCATTATGCGTCTCACACTTTGGCAAATTCCAGAGTGAATGCTGTATACGGATTTTGCCCTCTGGAGCATGAGATCCCATGTTCATTGTTAGTTTGTGTCTTGGTTATTTGATTGGTTGGTTGGTTTTTTTCTTCCTTACTTTCAATAAGTATTTCTTATGGCTCAGATGTTTAATAAAATATAGGGGGAAAAAAAAGTGCAAATATGACACTGAGGGTTCAATGAATTTCATATGTTTTTGTCACTTTAATGTCTCTTGGTTTAGCTTAGTTCCTGAGCAGGAGACACTTTAAGTCATAGGCAGATACACATACACATTTTCAAACTCTGTAAGTGAGCTACTTTCGCACAGATATGGGAGAACTAACTATGAACTATCCAGCCTATTTTTCTCTGCTCTGTACTCCTTAAATCTCTATGTTTTATGAGGACCATTATTACCAAATTAGTGCACAGCCTCTAAAAATGCATTAGACACTTCACAGAAATTCTAACCATATTCAGAAATAGTACACAATCTCAGGCATAGTACGTGTAAATGCCCATGCATGGGGATAAATTTAGATGACTGAGTTCAGTTCTTTCAAACTCAATGGGATAACTTCTGTGAGCAAATTAACTCATAAATGAAAGTTCTTTGCAGTGTTAAATTTTGAATTTAATCTCACAAGTGAAATGCTGACCTCTTAAAGTCAAATAAAGTACTGGGGACATTGATTTTGGTGGTAATTTTACCCCAATGGCAACAGATGGGCAAGTCCAGGTGATAGAAATGCTCAAGAAAAAAATTAAGAAGAAAACAAGAAGGTAAATTCAGTGGTTAGCTGAGGCATGTGATGGTTATGATGATCCAGCTAAGCCCAGTTAAATGTTCCATTGTTGTTTCTCTTCTTAAGGAAACATACATTACAGCACAATAATAGGAGAAGATAAAGAAGGCAAAAGAGTCTTTAGTAAGGGGTCTTTTGTACCTTTTAACACAAGTAGGAAGGAAGACCTGCAATTTGTGAGAAGTCAATGCCAATTGAACTAGAGCAGGGAAGCAATTTTAAGGATAAGGAGGCATCACTAAAATGCCTTGATCATGAGTAATTATAGAAACGACCTTGCTTATGTATGTCAGAGAAATCTGAATCACTCTACTAGCTTCAGTCAAACTGTACTGATTAAGCAACAAGAGATCAACCTACTGGATCAAAACTATTTTTTTTTTCATGGTTTTATGGGATACATTTCAATGATTATTTTCATACTTAAAATTTTAAATGCATTCAAAACCTGAGTTGACTGAACAGACCTAGAAGATGAGTTTGGAAGAATTAGTAACACAGACAATATTTTGATCCCATGAGATCTGAAATGCTTAGAAATCTGCTCTTGTGCCCATTTTGTTCTTAGGAGAAGAAATAGGGCATTAAAATCTCTGAAGCTGGTGAATATGTGTCTTATCTCTCACAGTTAGACTCAACTTGGCATATCTACAATTCATGCCTGAGTGTAAACTCGTAGTAATTTTTTTTATATTGTACATTTACAATGCAAAATTATGATCGCTGCATGTTGCATTTCAATTTACCTTGATTCAGTAAGGTACAACATATGGCCATATTATGCATTAACTGCTGTAAAGTGATACTGCTGAGGAGGTGCACTGCATGGAAGATGTTTGTCTACCATCACAGAGATCCAGTCCACCAGAAACCATATCAAATACCTTATGCTTGGTGCTCTGACATACGGATGGATTTTTGTATTAGCTTGGGATAAAGACATATTAGCAATGAGAGGCTTCTGTAGTAGGTTCTGCTGTGTACTATGGAGGGTTAGAGCAGTGGGAAAATAAATCTTAAAGAGGTAAAATGAGAACTAGGAAGAACAAACAAGGTTGCTGTGATATGCACATTTTTAAGTACTCCACTATCTGTCCTCTATTGTCTTTGAACAATGCTTATTTCTATATTTGTCTTTTTTTTCATACTCTAGTTGTTGTTACCCTAGATTTAA
Source organism: Nesoenas mayeri (assembly GCF_963082525.1). Lineage (NCBI taxonomy): Eukaryota > Metazoa > Chordata > Aves > Columbiformes > Columbidae > Nesoenas > Nesoenas mayeri. Next base: position 55,033,216 of record NC_137541.1, read on the forward strand.
TTTCATTGTTTATATCTGGTCTTTGCAGCTTTCCCACATAGACTGTAAATCAAAATAAGGCCATGATGAACTCTTCCACTCTTTAAATCCGCAGGGAGCTAAGTGCAGTTTTTAATCACAAACACATTGGGATAGGCTCCAGTCTTGAGTCTGGTCCCACTCTAACTACTTCCGCCGAGGCTGTTGACACTGCCTAGTCCTCTATTTGAGACTTTACATTTTCCAGACATCAACAGAAGGCTTGATTCTGAAAGAACATGTTTTTTCCTGGTTAAACTGCTAGGAGAGACAGTCCTGTGAGTCATGACTTAGCATGACTGTACCGTGCTGACTTAGTTCTCTGGACAGGTTATTGGAGGGGGGGAAATACTTTTCTCTCTTACCCTCCCAACCCATCCAAAAAAAACAAGCCATGTATAAACTAACACCCAAACCCTACAGTTCTGATGAAGTGAGAAAGGAAAATAGAAGAAAACAAACAAAAAAAATTGATCAATATACCACAACCAAAAGGTAAACCACTTCCTTTATCCTCAGTTCTGTGGGTGCAGGTGTACGTATTAGAGGATAATCTTCAATTGTTCCCTTCTTTGACAGGCTGATATGTGTGAGGATTTAGACTGTGGAGAATGAGAATGTCACATGTACCTTTAGGCTTTTTTTTTATAGCTGAGTTTGATGTGTCTTGGCGGCTCACAGGGCTGGTTTAGAATTATCATAGTCATGTTCAATACCTGGCCTCCCGAGGACCAGCCAGTGGCCCAAAACCACAAAGTATTCTGTCTGCTCTCTCTTTTACTGCTGCCTGTCATCATGAAACTAGTAGAAAAAATTATACTTGAAGAAATTCAAGAAATAGTTTATTTGCTTATGATTTTTATGTTTATTAAGTGTCAGCAAGCAATGAAAGAATTAAAACTTTATTTTGTAAGGAAAAAGAAGGATATTTCTTTCTTACTGATGTTTGGCTTTAATTACTGGTTTATATTGATATGCACTAACATGTCATTTTTTATTCTTAATGAGCATGACCTATATTTTACTCCAAGTTAAGAAAGTATTCTTGTTAGGACAAAAAAGGAGTGGTCATTGCTTTAGCCAGATCTAGTTTACTACACTTAAGGTAAATCTCACATACATGACTAGTAGAAAAACACATCCTTTAATAAGCCCTGGATTTGTGTGTAATTATAACTTTCCAGATTTTGAGTCTTATTTATATCATGCCTCTAGGACAAACCAGAGCTTCAGTCCTGCAAACATATGCCCATGCCTCACTTTACATAACCTCACATGTGCCTAAATTTACACAGCTAAACCGTGCCACCGAGAGCAATTTTTCTGAGAGCAAAATTAAATGTATCCATCAGTATTTTGGGGACCAGAATTCCTGAGAATCAATCTAAGAATGAATTCAACAGTGAATGTATGATATCTAAAAAGTAGAACAGTATTTTTAGAAAAGCATGCTTGAGCTATTGTGCAAAAGGCAGGCTCAAAGAATCTTATCTCATGAAGCATTGCTGACAAAGATCATCCAACAACATTAGGTAGAGGAGTCTGCAGAGATGAAGTACTGTGATTACAAAAAGAAGAAGAGGGGACAAAGAAAAAGATAGGACAAATCAAATGTGTTATGTTTGGCAAAGTGTTTGGAAGAGAGCCATCTTTTCCTTACTGTCACTCCTAGAATAAATGTAAGATGCTTTCATCTGCAACAGTGTTTTCAAGTTTGCAAAAAAATATTTCCCCACACAGTTGCCAAAATTATTATTTAGGAAGGAAATTGAGGAAACAGCAATAACACAATTGTAACTGTTCACTCTGCACTTACAAATAACAACTATCTAATTGACATCACTGAGTTTAAACAGAGCAGAGGCTTTTTAAACGAAGAGGTCCGGCTTCATCACCGGTGATTGCTGGCCTTGCAAACCTACTTGCCATGCTCCACACCTCTCCATAGGGCCATAGCCAGATGATTTATTTATGCACAGCTTGTTTGCACAACTGGAGGTGCTGAGCTGTTAAAAATTACAGATAAACATTTGAAGGTTTAAATTATGGACATTTCCTCTAAGGTACTGTAGGTATAGTTTGTGTAAGCTGATTTTCAAAGCTACAGAGATCTTCTGCTGAGTGTATAGTAGAGCCACATCTTTCCATCCTATTTCTGCCTGTAAAATTTTTTTGTGTTTGGACAACAAATTATCTTCCGCCAAGACAATGTACCTGGAGCAATGCATCCTTCCCCAGAGTTGATTACCTCCCTTTAGGTAAGCAGTAGCCAAAAGCTTTTAGCATCCAAAGGTTATTTGGGGATTAGTATGAAACAAATATCTGTCTCTGAATTAAATCCTAAAAGACAGCTATCCACACAATAGAAGTCATCATTCCTGAACATTCTTCAGGAACTGAGGAATAGTTCTTATTTTTTTAAAAAAGGCTGCTTTTTTCAGCAGTTGATACTATTGTGGTCATTACTTTCAAGAACCACCTACTCCACAAAATAGGTGACAAAAAATGTGCTGAATGTGTCCCATCATTAAAAACAGTAAAAGTTTTTTGTGGACAGGTTCATCTAACTATTTCCAGGTATTACTGGTTTTAGAGCCTCCTCATCATCCAAGCTTTCTTTTCCATCCAAGGTGAGTAGCGATACTGAGAAACCTCCAAAAATTGTTAAAAAAAACCCAAAAAAAAACAACATAAAATTTTGGCAGGAAAAAAAAAAAAGTTCATAGTTCTCATAGAGTGACTTTGATTTGAATATTTAATTATGAATTTGGTGATTCAGGTGGAGGCATTTGTCTTTAAAAGTCTTGGGTCTCATTCATTTTGGCATTACTTACTTTCCCTACCACATTATCTTAGATCATGGGATGTTTTGTGCTAAACAATGAAAACAATGAAAATACTTTTTTCACATTAAGTTTTCTGTTAGATGGTATGGCTTCTCTTTCAGCTGTGAAATGTTACACTCTGTGTCTTCACATGGATGGAAAAGATGCCACTAGGAGGAAAATATTTACTCTTATATCTGCAAATATGTTTCAAAATATTGTGCCTTTGACAGATGTACAGCTGAACTAAATTAATACTTCTGACAGAGAAAGCTCCAAACTCAATACCACAAATGTTTACTAAAATAAGAAGTTTTACACTTTTGGATAATATGCACTATAAAATGATTGCAAAATTGGGCCCAAAATCTTATGCATTTGGAAAGACTGGACTTTTCTACTATGAAGGTGCATAGGGGTCTGACCAGAAAAACTTATGGGTTGTTTGCTAAATCCCTCAGAAAGCCTATTGACAATGCAATGAGAGAGAAACTACTCTACTGTTGGATGTAACGTGGCTGTTGCATTGCTAAGTGAAAAAAGTCCATAGCCAATAGTTTAACACATTTCCTGGAAATTATACTGGATAGAACTAAATTAATTCAGTCCTCAGTTTTTAATTGTATCAGTCAGAAGTAGTCCCACAGTGAAACAATAATTTTGGATTCTGCTTTCTGAATGATTCTATAATGCCACAATTGGGTGTCTTGCCAGACATCCAGTGCATACTTGGGATATCCAAAATATCCGGAGATACCTACATGGCTTAGATACAATAATCTTCATCAATCACTGGTTTTAAAATAGTGCCACGCTAATAACCCCCCCTGATTCTGACAATTTCTTTTGAGCTACTTATTTATGGTAAAATGATTGCCTGTGGAAACTGCTGAGCATTAGCTTCTACAAGTTATTTCAAATATCTTGTGAAGATTGGCACTAAATATAAAAGATGATGGCTACAAATTCTTTCTTAATGATAGCCTGTCTTCAGAATAGAAACAAACCAGAGTTCATATGGGTGGCTCTGTCTTACAATTGTTTATACTGGCATTTTTTCAATATATTTACATGGAGCAATAAAATGAAACTTGTTGCAGTGTCTAATTTTGATTAAAGAGCTGGTGATTGTCATGAAATAGGAATAACCTGAAACTGAAATGACCCTTTCAATAGATTGTGACTCTTCAGAAAAAGACAGTTTTGTTTACATCACTACTTTTCTCTCTTAATCTAAGGACTTTATTGCTACCCTACATAAAGAGACCTCTTTACAGTAAAGCAAAGCCTGTAATTACTTATTGTGATTTGCAATCAAGGAGCTTTTCCACAATTTCTTTTCTCAGTATAGAACTGACCAGAGAAAGAAAATTCCACTTCACAACATTTTTTTTTTTAGGTTTTTAACATCTATTTTACTTCCTAATTCCAAGAAAAATCTATTCTACAAACATTTTTAGAAAAAAATGAGTTATTCAGACGGACATTGATTCAGTGCTTCAAAATTATTTGCTTCATCATCTGTAGATCTTTACTTTGAACAGACACAAAAAATCACAAAATCTTCATATAAAATCCCATTTAAAATAACTGTGTGGCTGTAAAATTTCATATTGTTATTCTTTTTCCGTCTTCCTCTCCCACTCTGTCCCCAAGACAAAAATCAAACATTCTACCGAAGAAAAGGGCTGGTCAGAATATTTGGGTGAAATCTTTCATTCCAGTAAAAGGCTTAGTATTGAACAAGGAAGTTTTGATGTTGAACAATAATTATTTTTTTTCTAATCTTACAGTATTTTATGAGACAAATCTCTATTCATGAGCCAGTTTAACAGAATATTCTACAGCTTTTAAGTTGTTTTCCTTCACACAGAATGTACCCTAGGAATAAATACTGGCACCAATGCCTTTCAGCATCTTCATTAATCCATCCTTGGAGATACTCAAACACTGACCAGACACCATCCTGAGCATCCCACTCTAAATCATTAATCTTTGAGCAAAGGAGTTGGACCAGATCATCTCTGGAGATCCTGTCCATCTTCATCCATTGTGTTATTCCATTAAAATGAACTAGGTTGTGTGTCAAATGCAAAGTCAAGTGCATTACTGTGTGAATGTCTCCTAACAAAAGGAAAGCCTGCAAAAACAAGCCCTCTTTCTTTTAATATGTGACTTGTCTTTTTTCCCTGCTGATCTTCAGAATTGTACTCTCTGTTGAAGATTCAGTTTATGAATGTTACTGCCTGTGAATCAAGAACATGTGCTTTCATCTAAGTGACAGGTTGTTATTTAGACTTTCTCAATTAGCTGACCTGTTGCTTCTAACTCTGCAATATCAGCAGAGAAATATTTAGAAGGGAGCCAAGGGGCAGTGAGATAGACCCTTTTGCAATCAGTTCACCCAGGAGCTGTCATCTGAAGTCAATCCACTGGCTTTACAAAGTGCATGCAATCTCAGAATTGTTTCCTCAGAGGATGCTGCATCTAGCAAACAAATTAGAATGAAGCTTATTCACCTGTGGGCCATTATAACAACAGTGACAGCTAGTAGGGCAAGAAACATACAGCCAATTTAATCTGCAACTAACAGGCTAAATCTATTTGGCATGAGAAAGAGAGAGAAAAACAAACATACAAAATCCAAGAGGTAAATATTAAAGATAGAAACCTCTCTTTGGAAAATCTTTTCTTTCTCTGTCTCTAAGAAAAGGAGCCATTTTTATTTCTGGTGGGGTTTTGTTTGTTTGTTGTTTTTTCTTTCCTCCCCCCTAAAGTGCTCTGGTTTCTTTGCCCCCTGTGCTGACTAAATTGATTTCTAGCAATGCCTGAGGAGCATCAACTCTTCTTTATTTGCAGGATGTCAAGGTGCATGTAGGTTCCCTCTAGGCTACCTGGAGGGAAAAGTCAGTGGCCTGTGCAATAAGCAGACATCCACAGAAATACTTTAGACCTTCATGATCCTCCTGGGGGGAAAAAAAGCTTCAGGCTTCTTCAACCCAGAAGAAGAGCAGAGAGGTAGATAGCTTCAAGCCTCAGTAGCTCTGTGTTAAATACCACATAGAAAGGGAGATGCTCTGAGAACTGCCAAGCGAAAAATACTGGGAAGGACAAAAATCATTGGGAGAACTGCTTGCTTGAATTTGTATTTGTCCTGGATTATAATCATATGGCTAGTCATGATGACATATTGCTACTTTCTACAGACTGTTACAGAAATTTTGACTAGCATCTAGCAGTTCTATCACCCGCATAACTCTACAGATAGGCTTCCAAACCTTTCTCTTCAGATCTTAACCACTCTAATTCCTCTGGTTAAAAGTCTCCAAACACTGTTTTGCAGTTATCTCTGGGTAACATGATTGATTTATAATGCAACACAGGGTGAACTGCTTCAGGGATGAACCAGTTAAGTATATTCTATCCCATATTAGATAGGTGAAGAAAACAATCATCTATGGCATGTGATCTGCTTTGGTACACTACTTTTTTGTAAAAAGGTACACATTACCCATCTATATCCTGTCATCCATCCAGCAGAGCAGGAATGTTCAATTTCATTTCACTTTCCCTGGCTGTTCTCAGACATAAGTGTTACAAAATACGAGGTGCATAATTGCATTTTCCTTGTTTTAGTGGCATTTCTTGTCTCATACTGACATCAATGGCTGAACATAGCTACAGCGAGAGAGACAGTGAGAGCTTGATATTGAGAAAACGGGTCTCCAAACAAAAAGGAATCATGGAAGGCATGCTTTGGAGCTAAATCACTCCCTCACAGACTGATGAATGGGAACCAATAATGAGAAGGGGAAGGTTACAGTTAACATTTCTGTTAAAGCAGCTCCTAAATGTTTCCATGCACTCTGGACATTACCTTTTAAAAGTCTTTATTTTCTCTATCTCTCATTTTACTTACAAGAACCAAATGAAATGTCCCATGATTCATCTCAGTATTACTCCCATAAAAAGGGATCACTCTCGAGTGACATAAGACTTTTTGATTTCTGTTCCCTCTGTACCTGTTTTCTAATGAACTGAATATTCTTCCTATGAGATGCTGTAGTGTGTTTTCAGATACAGTTTTCCAAGCTTCTGGAAAGGAAAACGTCCCAACTGATTTGGTCTGGGCTACCCCACTGTCAGGGCAACTAAGCCCCATGCAGCTGCTCACTCACTCCCCCACAATTGGATGGGGGAGAGACTCAGAACAGTAAAAGTGAGAAAATTCATGGACTGAGATAAAGACAGTTTAATAGGTAAAGCCAAAGCCACACACACAAGCAAAGCAAACCAAGGAATTCATTCACCATTTCCCATGGACAGGCACATGTTCAGCCACGTCCAGGAAAGCCAAGCATAGCAATTGCTTGGCAAAACAAACACCATAACTCCAAATACCCTTCCATTCCTTCTTCCCCCAACTTTTACATACAGAGCAAGACATCATATGATACAGAATATCCTTTTGGCTAGTTGGGGTCAGCTGTCCCAGCTGTGTCTCATACCAAACTTTTGTGCACTCCCCTCCTTCTCATTGGCATGCCAGTTATGAGAAGCTGACAAGTCCTTGACTGCTTAGCAAGAACTAAAACATCAGTGTGTTATCAACATTATTCTAATTCTAAATCCAAAACAGCACTGTACCAGCTAATAGGAATAAAATTAATTCTATTGCAGCTGAAACCAAGACACCTATGATCCCACCTGCACCACTAGGTACTTCTGCTGTCTCACTGTGACTTTGATTCATTCTTCACTGGCTTTTCCTGGTATCTTGCATTGTTTCCAGACCACTTCTAATATATATCATGTTGAATAACAACTTTTTTTATTATAGTGATTGTGTATATCTCCATTTTTCTGTCTTATACTACATTTGTTACTACCTACAGTGCAGGCTTTTTGAGAAATGTTATGGGAAACATTTAATTTGCCTCATTTTAGATTCATTTGTGTGTTGTTCAGGTCATGTCCCTGAGCTCCCACTGGATATGTTGCTGATATACTCCTGTGGCAACCTGTTTCTACTATATGTCTTTGTACTTCTGTACCCTTGCATGAAAATGCTAATAACATGTGAGTGAAACCTTTAAGTTTTGACAGTATAACCAACTCCTTTAAATCAAACTAAACTTCTACTCAGTTACGTTCCTCAAAAACTATCTACAGTTTTAAATCAAACAATGCAATTTAGAAGTAAACTTGTGCCCAATAGTAATAACGCAGAAAATACAAATCTTCTTTTTGACTAATAGATACAAATTACCTGTCATTCTAAACCTGATATTAATACTAATATTGGTAACACACCACTGAGATGAACTGCCCGCTCATGAAGTGTTATCATTGCAGACATCTGGCAAATTGGTTGTTAACTTCTAAAACAATTGATATGCCTTTTATTATTACAATATTTAGTTTCAAAAAAGAGTACCCATTTCCCGGTGATGAACCACTTTAATGATTTTATGTAGAAATACAGCTAATGAAAAATAATGACAAGGGACTTCTGAATTCAGTTTTTTATTCTACATTTCAGCAGTATTCATTACAATATCACAAAATTATGTCTCATGAAGATGACACACAGGTACACTTCAATCTTTGTTTCAGGCCGTTTGCCATAAATAGGAAAAATTATCCTAGTATCTGGAGAATGTCCTACAATGCTTGGGTTGTCCAGCAAATAGAAGCGTTAGAATAATTTATTCTTTCTATTGCATTTGTCATATGCATTAGCTGAATAATTCATCTTTCCCAGCTACTCTTCTCTCTTGATATGAGCATCCAAATGAGGAAATGAGAGCCCTAACTTAGGTTAAATTTTAAAATCAGACTAGTAATGTTTCTAGGTTTAAGAATATGCATAAAATATAAGAAGTAAAACTGAAACCTCTTATTATTGCTGTCACTCTATTATATTTATTTCTTGAACACCAGCATATGGCAATTATAAAAAATACAATGAAATTTAGTAATATAGAAATGTTCATGCTTGATCAACTCAGTGCTCTATTCAGCACAAAATCTTGTCTTTATTAGCAGTTAATGACAGATGTTTCCAAAGAAAGTAAGAGGACTCTATGATCCTGTAATCTGTTTGCCAGATGCGTTTTTCCCATAAATTCCTTCATTTAAGAGGTGTCATGGTTTAACCCAGGCAGCAACTAAGCCCCACGCAGCCACTCACTCATTCCCCCCGCAGTGGGATGGAGAGAGAATCAGAGGAGTAAAACTGAGAAAACTCATGGGTTGAGATAAAGACAGTTTAATAAGTAAAGCAAAAGCCCCATATGCAAGCAAAACAAAACAAAGAATTAGTTCACCACTTCCCATGAGCAGGCAGATGTTCAACCACCTTCAGGAAAGCAAGGCTCCATCACACACAGCAGGTACTTGGGAAGACAAATACCATCACTCCAAATGTCCTCCCTTCCTTCTTCTTCTCCTCAAAATATATACAGAGTTTGGTGTCATATCGTACGAAATATCCCTTTGGTCAGTTGGGGTGAACTGTCTTGGCCGTGTCCCCTCCCAGCTTCTTGTGCACCTGTGTGAGAAGCTGAAAAGTCCTCGACTATTTAGCTACAAATAACGTCATTGTGTTATCAACATTAGTGTCATATTAAATATTAAAGCACTATACCAGGTACTAGGAAGAAAATTAACTATATCTCAGCTGAAACCAGGACAAGGGGTTTGATTATATACTGAAGTGTGAATGCTTATCTCTCTTTTCTATCCTATAGTATCTGTCACAACATTGAAAATGATTCAACATTCATAGAGGGTAGAGATGTCAACAACTTGATTGCTTTTCAAGCATAGATAAGAGCCAGGTTTTGATCCCTGTTCCCAAGCCACCCTATCTTTTGTGCTATGATTTTTTTTTGTATTTTATTTTACTTTTTTAGTGTAAAACAACTGATGGCAACTCACAAGATGCGAGAACAACTTTATTACAGTGTGCACCAGTCTGACACTTTCCAGGTTCGGGTTAGATTACCTAAACTTTTCTTAATATATTTAATGTGTACTTTTCTTATTATAATTATGTCACCATTTATTGCAAGGCAACAATAAACCATGGCAGATGCTCTCTGTCAAACCCCTGCCCTCGTCACTAAGGAAAGGGAATAGGAGGAAAAGGGAGGGAGACTTACAAGTTGAAAAATTAAAAATGCTTTACTAATACTACTAATAAATAAAGAAAATAATGCAAAATACACAAAACCAATATTAAATTTCCCCACGGAGAGCAGCAACAGCCCACAGCAGAGCTTCCATTGTTCCAGTGGCTGCAGGGCAGGCACCTGGAAGTCCTGGGCTGAATTCCACAGTAAACCGGAACTGGATTCAGGGATGCACAGACTGGAACTACATTTAAGATCACAGACACGACAGGCAGGGCCCTCTTCAGATGCTGGCCATGGTCAAAGACAGCAAGACCCTCACAATCTCCCACTTTTAAATGGTGGATGACATGTATGGGTTGGAATACTTAGTTGGTCAATTTTGGTCACAGAACTGTCCCCCATTCCTTGCAAGTACACCCCTTTCACTTACAGGACCTGTAAAATTTATCAGCAACCTTAGCTGCCATAGCAATAAGTATAAACCTGTGCCTCTTCTGCATACCATTTCTACCCTTATCAGCTCCAGAGAAAACAGTGTCCAAAAAACATGCAGCCAACTTCAGAAGAGTTCTTAAGTTCAGAAAAGAACTTAGCTGAAAGAAAAATTCACTGAAAGAGGACTGGTCTTGTTTTAAACAAACCCAGAACACTTACTGTGTTGATAGATTTTAAATGCACAGTTAATTTCCAATAACTATATTGACAATCTCAGAGAAAGCAATCTTCACATGATAATCAGTTTCTGTATGGAAATGCTCTGGTTCTAATATGCAGGAAAAGACATCAACTGGTATTTATTCCACCTGTACCATGTTTTTTTCTGTTTTTGTTTGGTGGTGGTGGTGGTGGTTGTTTGGTTTTTGTTGGTTTTGTTGTTGTTGTTGTTTGTTTTTTTGTTTTGTTTTGTTTTGTTTTGTTTTGTTTTCCAGTAAGTAGGTCATAATTAGCCTTTCTATTTATTTCAGCCAATTTATCTGATTCCTACGTATGATTTAGTGATCTGCTCTGTCTTGGATGACATCTACATAGTTTCAAGACAGAGAGACATTGACCACTTTCCAGTCCCACAAGATGTTAGCTGATGTTAATGAGCTCTTTAAACATTTTCCTTATTAGGTCACTATTTAGTCTATATTTTTTTCAAAACCCTATGAAACATTCAGTCTTGGGAACTTACAACTTAATTTAGAAATTTGTTCTAGCATGTCTCACTAGAGACCTTGCAGGACTCTCAACACTGAGAGGAGAAAAAAAAAAACAACCCTGCATGATGATAAAGTCCAGCACTTTGTTGAATGGACTTGTAAATGCAATAAAACCTGAAAAAAAGTACTTCTGGAAAGTATGTCATTTGTCTGTGCTCTAGGAAGCATGCAATACAGTCCAGGTACAGTGTAAGTGACACACTGTTCTGCAGTGAAACAATAACGTTATCACAGCAGTCTGGTGGGGGTCCTGGAAAAAATGTTATGGGAGAGTAGTGAACTGAAAAGAAGAAAAATCTCGTGAACAATAGAGAGAAATCACAGTGAATTCTCTCTTGCAACACAATATAGATGAAATCCCAATTTGGGGGAGCTTGAAAAGAATTATGTTTTTTATGGGAGGCCTCAAACTGTAAATGTAATTTCCTAGGACACACAGTATAACTGCATATGCAATTTATTCAATACATGGCCTTTAAGCAAGAATATTTCTGTGCATAAAGATAAGTATAGGTTGCTTATTTTCATGTTGAACAAATCATCATCTATGTTACATTCAATTGTAATAGTAATTTAAGTGTTATTTTACTGTATCATCAGTAACAAGAAGTCTGTGTTGAAAAACATTAATAAGCCAATTATTTTTATTTACTTTGTCAAATTAATTGACAGAATTCTATTTTGAATAATGCAGTAATTAAAGTTTGGTTGATACAAGGCAACATTACCATAAAGGCAGTTTTCTATATTTGCTGTGACAGAACATAGGAATAACAAAATTAAAATGTGCAATAAATGTCATCCGTTATTCTTTTAATACCATCACCCTATCCTACTGACTAGCAAGTCCACTAACACTAGATCTTAAATCACACATAAGCTGAAGCAAATAGCCTCAAGTCTAACCCATAACAGCTATATGCAATAAATTCTATTAACCTATATCATGTTTCTCTGAGGATAAATATCACCACACCATGAATCTTTTACTAAATAGACATTTCAAAATTGCCAGGAAGAAGTCAACATTCTGAATCAGTCAGGACCACATTAGGAATTGTGATACAGTTCATTACTTGCGAGATGTTACACAGTATTAGAGTCTTCCACAGGCTTAATTTGACATAAAGCCATCAAACAGTGTAAAATAAATTATAAGAAAACAAACTTCACATACATTTACCTTCCAAACAGATAAGAATTTTGAAAACATATTTTCTTCCTGAGCCTGCAAAAATGGAATATGTTGACAAATGTATCAACATTAAATGCCTAGTTTTTCTTAGTCATATATCTCACAATTAAATGTGAGGAAAACAAAAACTAAACCATCTTAGTATAGCAATTATTGCTACTGAAATATTCCAAAACTCCTGAATAATTTTTTCTGTACCAAGCTTATACTAAAAGAGCACAAACTATGTGCTGCAGTTTATTTGGAGAATTTTGTCTTTTCTGATGTCCATAAATTACTGGTAGGAATTCAGAACATTTCAGTCTTTATAAAAATGTATTTTAGCCTTTGAATTGCTTGCAAGCTGTGTTTGTGTTTGCAGCATTTTGTTCACCGAAGCTTACACTCAAGGTTTCTTTTCTATAAACTTTTAAAGTATTAACTATCCTCTGAGTATGTACAAAACCACATTAGAGGAACTTTTCAGGTCAAAATGTCTCAGGTTTTTTGTTCTTCAGTTTCAGAAAAGGACCATCATGGGTGTCATCTTCAGTACTCACTGAAAGACCAAAAGATAAACATAGGACATATAGACAGAGAAATACCAAAAATATACTGTGAGACAGGTCTTTTTGTCATCTACAAAGAGAGATACAAGGACAATAAATGAAGCCAAAGCCTTCCCTAACCTCTGTGGTTGGACACAGATATCACCTCTGTGTATTAGGTGAGTAAAGGGTACTCCTGACCTACAGAGGAAGGAACAGAAAGATGAAAAGTAACCTTCTGTTCTTAAGAGCTGAAAAGAGATCATTATAGTTCAGGTCATGTACCTAGCTCTTTATCTATAAAATCTTATCAATTTTTCAGTCACCCAGACTTTATTCTTGCCCATTGCACCCATCCTTTTGTTTCAGTTCATGCACCGTTCTGCAAAAACTTACAAAACTGTGCTGAATGTTAAACCTTCTCAGGAGTCTCAAACACCTCAGTGGCTCTCTGATCCCAGAAGTGAAATAGCTTTTTGATCTTCTCAAGCTTGACACTATAAACTTACACAGTCTGAGACAGGAGCTTCATTTATGCTTCAGTCTTACTGTTGCCATAACTGACCAAAATAAGTAACACATAACAGTGTATGATATCATTTAAAAATACAGCTTGTCAGATCAGGTGTTGGAGACTTGTACTTGAGGTGCAGAAGATTAAAACACCCCAAAATAGGTTTTCCTGTTGAGCTTGTGTCATGGGACCAAGCGTGTCATTTTTCTGTAATGTATAAAAGGGGCAGAGAAGGGGCAGTTTAGGGGTCAACAGGGCACAGGGTTGCCTGCAACACAGCTCAGGCTATTTGATTCTGTTGAAATCTGTTGCAAACTTCCCTTGACTTTCAGGAGTCTGGGATTTCACCTCCTGAATTAACGGGAACAGAATGAAAACAAAATGCCCTGTCAGAATCACCCCACTCCTATCTGCACATCTGACTTGCTGTAGTCTGGAAATGAATTAAAGGATAATTTTTTTTATTTTTCAGATAGACTCTCTGAAAACTACACGTCATTCTGAGGTGGAATTGCTTGTACATGATTTGTAACTTCTCCTTTTGGTGTCATTTGAAGGATAACAGATTCCTGAAGGTAGTCTTCTTATATTTATTAATGTCTCCTTTTCCTCTTCTACAAGGGAGTACTCTTTTGGAATAAAGAGTACCTGCTTAGGGAAGACAATCTTTATTGTTATTTCTGATCTACTATGGCAATGGATACACAGTAATAATGGAAAAGAAACTTTCCCCCCTTCACCTTCTGTCAGCATTAGACTTGATTAGACTTCTCTGTGTAAACATGCCTGACTTTTGGAAAAGGAACGAACCATTCATTGAAGAAATGAGGGGATCTGCCTGCAATAGCTTGCTAACCTACCATACACTTTAATAACTCATCAGAGAGCTGATGGACAACAGGATTAGCTGTGTAAATGGGCTAAAGAAAGGAAATGGAAGCCAAGTGCAAGGACAGTTGCCAAGATCCGTGCTTAGAAGGAACAGTCGACCCTGTGTATGCAAGACTTTGCAAAATAGATGAAGTAGCTTTTCTGCAGAAATGTGCCTGTTTCAACATTGTGCTGTTGAAAAAAGGATAAAAGTCAACCTGGGGCATACAAACAAGAGTATACGTTATACAGATGATAGAGAAGGTAAACTTTCTCTTTCATTCAGCATTGGTAGGACTACAGCTGAAATCTTATGACCAATTTTGGGCACCATTCTTCCAGATAGACATGTACTAATTTGAAAGGAGATCCAAGGCAGATGAAGAGTGGTAATCTAAAAATACAAGTTTTAAGGAAAGTTCGAATAAACTTTTCCTACTAATTCTACAAGAGAAAAGTGAGGAGTCATAGAATGGCATTCCTCAAATTTGTGAGAAGCTGTGGAAACTAAGTAGTCTGTTCTCCGTACCTGTGAGAGGACAAGAAGTAATTGGTGACAAGAGAGATTTGGGTTAGTTTTTCAGAAAGGTTTTCTACTCAGAAGATTGCTTCACCAATGGTTCAATCCTGTGAACTTTCCATTGCAGGCAGTTTTTGAGGGCTCGTATTAGGCATCTGTCCAGTATGACAGAACAAGCATGAGAAACTTGGAAAAAACTCTCATGTTCCATTTCAGCTTAATTTCATAAAAGTATTCATTTGTTTCACTTTTTAAATTGCATTTTATTGCAATTCTGCAAAACTTTAATAAATAGTGTTAGTTAAAAAGTCACAGGCTGAATAGTCCAGCAAAACAGATGTAGGAAAGTATTTGTACTTCATTAAGTAAAATGCCCAGGTGTTAACCAGACCTACATTTGACAAAAGTAGTGTAAAATCAGAATCAAGTAGTGATGATAGTGCAGCTGATAGATTGGAAAACAAATATGAGTAGCAACTTTGTTTATGTCAGATGAGCAATGACTCAATTATGTCCCTATTACTATCCTTGAATAAATTACTAGTGAAGAATAGAGCCAGAGGCAATAATTGGGACTTTTGTGGGGATATTAGTATATTATAAGCCTATAATGTTAGGATTCTGTGTTTACTATTTTGTGTTTTTCTATAGCATGACATCGAAAATACAGTATAGTTACAGAGCGTCTTGTTCTACACCATATTTAAAATATCATTCTCCTCACAAACAAAAAGCTTTTAAACTAGAAAAGGGGACACAATGTCATCTTCACTTTGCATTGAAAAAAAAATCTGTAAGACCTATTCATCTACCTGCTTTTTAAGCAGGACCTTGGAAGGAATCTTCTTGCATTTTCAAAACCTATACTTGCAAGCAAACTGAAATTGGCTAAAATATAATAATAAAAACCAGCATTGACTAATTATTATTATAGTTTGCAAGCTGGGAGATATTTTACTTTCTTAGTTGTGACAAAAATGCTTTATTGTAGTACCCTAGACATTTTACACAGCTCTTGTAAATATGTCTATCAAAAATGAAATCTCACAAGCTACTTAATGCATTTAATTTTATCTTGCAAAGTGGAGCTTGAAACACCAGATTTTAAGTATTTGAGAAATACTCAGCCTCTTAGTTTGAAACACCATTGTCAGTTTTGTCACTAAAAACATGAATTTAAAATTTGAAAAAGTTTGAAGTGGCTGAAGAGTTAAACTTCACATCTGAGCCTCATCAAATATTGACAGCCACTGCAAAAAACATATGTGCTACTCTTCAGTAGATAGCATGTATTCCCATTGACCATGTGTTGTGAAATTAATTTGAAAGTAAATCATATGGGCAACAATAATAAAAACAAATTAACTATTAATACAAATACTTTCCCAAAGGTTCTAACTTGGAATTATTTTTTAATATTTTTTAATGCAAAATATTCCATATCTCTAATGATTAACACACATTATCACCTAACATTTTACCAATAGTATTCTAATGTGTTCTTAGCTTTCATTTTCACCATAATTATTGCAAATTTCAAATAACTTATGTAATAATTGGTGTCATAATTCACAGTGGAATAATTAATGTCACAAAGTACAAATAGGTGTATTTTTTATTTTAGTAATGATAAGTGAAGCATTTGGCATTGATATATATTCCTCTTTACTTAATACTTGACTGGCTATACTAAGGTATTAGGTCTAAAAAGGAAAGGACAGTTGTAGAGTACAAATGTAACCAGTGTTAACTTGATAGTGCTTCTGAGTTTTGTATTCAAAATATGCATCTCAGAAAGAGAACATTCTGCCCAGTCATATTTTATCTTTTTATAATGGGAAAAAATGTCTCAGCTGTGTCCTTTGCTTCCAAGTTTTATATGATATATTGAAGTTATTAATAGACTACAGTGCAAGAAAAAAAAATACTATTAAAGAGGGTATAGCCAGCAAGCTGGAAAGCAGGACTACTCTTTACACTGTTCTGGCTGTGAAAAAGCTCCTGGATGGAAGCAAGAAGCTTGAACCCAGAGAAGCTGCCTCACCAAGTGTGAGAGGTGCCTGTGGAGCCTCCTGGTATTGGCAGCAAACATCACCCAAAACAAAGGAAAAAATAATACTCTTTTGGAGCCCAGAAAGAAGATTTACTTCAGTCCAGAAAACTACTGAAAGCTTTCAGATAGGAAAGTGTGAGAAAAAGACCAGTGCATGGAGAACATAGCATCTGTGGGAGATACATAGATTTTTTTAGTGTTCTGTTTAATATGTCACCTAACAGATCTGATTCTTCCCTGTTCATACCATTACTTCTTTTGGGTTATTAATTGTACTCTAGCAAAACAGGGTGTTAGAACTTTTTTTGGTATCTCTTGGCAACTCACATCAACAAAACAGCCATGGCTCCAGCCCAGGGCTCTGTGCCAACAGCTGTTTGAGCCACAGCCTGGCTTTCCTGGGGACCCCCATTGCCTCAGTAAAACATGTCCATTTCCCCTGGCTCAGGAGGAATAATGTCTGTCCTAAACATTAAAAGTCATGAGTCAGATCCCTAAATTAACAGAATACTTCAGGAATTATGCAGTGGAAAAGAAAAAATACGTCTCATTCTGCTGCCTGTAATCCCAAAGGGTGCACTTGTGCTACATCTTTAGTTTTATCTTGCATTCTTTTTTTAAAAATTATTTTTTTTTATTTTGGCAGCTAGATCTCTAAGAAAGTTCACCTTAAAATCAAATTGCAAGGATTATCAGTCCTACCTAATTCTGAATCCAATTGCTCAGGACCCAAAACTCCCATTAAAGAAATCCTATTCCATGTGCAAAATAACCACAGGATTTCTCAAAAGCTGTTTTTGCCCACTGTGCATTTTAAAGAGCAGTTCTATTCAGAATGGTACACAACAACATGTCTTCTCTCCGTGTGCATACAAAGCCACTTCCACTCCCTTCAGTGAAGAAAATAAGTGTCTAACACCTTTATTTCTAATGGCCCTGAAAAAGTAACCCCTCTGGAACAGGTAACGTGTGACTTCTGACCACCTGGGCAATCACAAATTATTGACCCAGTTTTTACTGAGTGACTAAATGATCATGGAAATAGAATTCTATTAAGATAAAGGAATATTTGGAAGAAAATATATAATCTTTTTTATACTTTTTGTTGGGAAGAAAGTAATTGTATTTTACTCGATTTTTGAGATTAGACTGAGTTTGCAGGACACAAAGCTGAAAGAAAAACTTTGTTTTTCTCCCAGTTAAAATGAGCACTTTCAATTGGGAACCAATTCAAAGACAATAAAAGAACATTTTTATGCTATTTCTACAAAAATGCATTTCCAGACTGGAACTACGCTTTGAAGTCAAATTTGTCAAAACATGTCAAGAAAGCAATGAAGTACCAATGGAATATGTGCAGCAGAAACTGAGGTGAGCCAGATCCTTCCATTAAGCCACACTCACAGTCTCTATCTCTCCCCTGCTCAGAGAGTGACAGGAGATTACTGAGGTTCAGCACTGACAGCCCTCCTTACCTAGGGCAACTCCTGGGCTTGGTTTATCTTGGTTTACTGCTCAGGAATACAAACAGCAAAGTGAGAAAGGCCATTTCTTGCATGCCTTTCCTCTGACTATGGTACTGCTGAAGGAAATAACTCTATTTATTGTCCCATAGTTGATATTATTAAGTGTACAAGATAGCCTTTGTTTGCATACTTGTTTCTCCTGTTGTTTGCTGTTTCCTAACAAGCTCTGGAGGTCTTTTATAAGTAAGTTCTGTTATTGAAATAACGGGCTACAATGAAGGGGAAAAAAAAAAAAAAAAACAACCCTGAAAAAAATACTGCAGATATGATTGGTTTACAGTTGTGATAGAAAAAAAATTGAGTTAGATGTAGATTAAACTAGTTTACAGTTCATCACAATTATGTTCAACAACTACTTAAACATCTAAGAGTATATTTTAATCTTATCGCCTTTGAAATATATAAATACATTCTTAAGAGACTTCAAGCAAAGGTTAGAAATACTAATTGTTCATTTGAATAAGAAACAGACTCTTAATGTCATTTTTATTTTCTAAAATCCAGAGGTGTTTTATTTTAGTTTTATTAAAACATAACTAAAGTCACCCAAATAAAGGAGTGTTTAACACATTACAAGCTTCCTCTGCTCACTTGAGACAAATTAAAGCTAAAGTAAGTGCCATTTTATGCTTTAACATTCCTACTTTTAGAACAGCTAAAAGAAAAGGAGGAAAAATCCCCTTCTCAATATTAGCATTGATATGACTTCTGGAGGGAACCACAGAAATGACCTGTGTGACCAGTCTTCATAGAGAAATATTCAATAAAATAATTATTATTTAAAGCGGATTTCATAAGTATATAATGCACTTCATTGTATGATTTCAATTCTGTTTTTTAAAAATACATTCTGTTGAAAAATAAAAATAATAAATGTTATCAATTGTTATAAAAGAGATTGCTAGTTATGGATCACCTCTTTTGTACCCTTTGTGTAAGGGGAAAAGAAGTGGTTTATAGAGGAGAAGGCAGAGCATAACCTATCTATCTCAACACTTAGAATTAAAAGACAGTTCTACATCAGTCATCAAGACAAAACTGAGGAACAGATGACAAGAGGAAGGGATGAATACTGCTTATGAATTCCAGGTTCAGTCAGAAATGCGGAGGTCTTTGCCTGGAAGCCAAAAGCTTGAATGGAAGCAGAAGAAGGCCATCCACCCACTCCACCAGTTAGGAATTGTGGAAGTGAGGGAACTGGAAGCTCCCTGAGCTGCCCACCAGCTTCAAGGGGCATCCAGACCTGCATGCAGTATACCTTTGGGGGTCCTCACTCTTTCCCACTATCTGAGAAGAGGGAAGGCAATGTACAGTGAGAGGAAGAAAACCATCTCGTCACACAAACCGGGTTTAAAAATTCAATCTTGGGCTGTACTTTCTCTGTTTATACTGTAGCTGTAAGCATGGTAAGTGTTATGGTTCATTCCTCTTCTGTCACAATGACTGCCTCCTGGACAGCCTCAAGCACATCGCTGACATGAGTGCCCTTATTCACCACGGCATCCTGGGCCTGCCAAACCTTGCACAAGGGGTTCTCTGGCAAAGCCTGTCACAGAACTCAGAAGTCTGGAAAACAGGAGGGTCAGAAGTCTAGTCTGAAGGATCATCATCAGATCATTCCTTTAGAGACATCTTAGAGGTAATCTGTTATTCTCAGATCCTGCCCCATCACTTTATTTCCCATCTTGCCTTCCCCTAAAGGAAGGAGGGTTGTATAAATTTGCATTTATGCACAAATCCAGACTTAGGACATTCTCTACAATTTCCTTTAGTAATGTTATTCACACATACACTCAGTGCTGGATGAGAAAACAAAGTGTAAAAGGCTTCCCAGTGCTGGTCGCGGGAGCAGATTTCTGTAGGCAAATGTTCATGGCTGCTATTCAGGTGTCCTGCACTGTAGATTTAAAGAGTGACACAAATAAAGTGAAGTGTTCTTATTGAATATTCTCACAGTTCTGTGGGAAAATAAATGACAATACTATTTACTTCACATATAGTTTTGAAATTATCACCCTAGCTGGTATTTCATCTTTTTACTTACTGAAAACTTGGTTTCATGTATTTCAGTGAGAGCAGAGAAGCATCCCACTAGAAGTATACAAAGGTCCCATAAATTCTAGCTAGAAGCTGAAAACACTGGTATTGTTAGTTTTGAGAAAGATTCTTGCCTGCTTTGATCAGATTATTCTTGCTGCTAACTGTATTTATCAAATGGTCTATATTACATTTTTTGAATGCAAATATTTGCAGTTTACTTCACAGTGGACTTCTTTCAAAACAATTTTAAAATGTTAATATTCTCTCACCTCATTCCACACTTGTCTTTGAAATTATCACACTGTGAAGCTCACACCATTATCTGCAAGATACTGTACAAATACTGAAAATTAAATATAAGACACCTTTTGCATTGCAGAGTATCTAGGTCAGAAAGAAAGGGAAAAATTGTGAACTCTCAGATATTAACTGAATCTGGATATAAAAATATGACATCTCTCTAATGTAATATGTCATTGTATAGCAAGATGTCATATCAGTACCCTTCTGTTGTCTGTGATAATAGAAATCATTGCACCTCTTATATTATTTAAGACTACAACAGAGTTAAAACAGAGTTAAATGCAGTGGGAAGGAAATTGCCTGCATATGTTGATAACACATGGGTCTTCTGTATTTGCTGTATTTTAACTGTTTTACAAAATAATTCAATCATGTGTCCAATATAAACCAACAGTTGGTACAACAGCATGGATTTTAAATTCGGCCCAGACACACAGTAAAATGTTTGAGGTAAAAAACCTCAGTGAACTATCGAATTACATTAACAAAAGGATCCAAATGAAAATATGGTATTTCTGGGTTTTGAATACATGTTAAAGATAAATATTTGAGAACAAGGACAACAAATCATGAGTGGTTACCCTGTCTCTATTGTATTCACCATTGCATAAATTGAAAACTCTGTTTGTGAATATAACTTTGTGTATGCAGCCATTTCTATCTGCATCTTTCTAGCTGTAGTTGCACAGTAAATCAAGCTGTAATCCTGCTGAAATTGGGCAACTCATGCCAAGTACTTCAACAGGGTCATAATTTGCTGATCTTTAGAATGGACCAAATGGGTCGCTTAAAGGAAGTCTGCTACATTTGCATTTCAAATGGGTATGTCTGGTGGAGGGAAAACGAGAGGCAGCAACAAGGTTCTGGACTTTGTTCTCAGGACTTATCCAACAGAAATTTCATGTAAGAGATATATCACTGTGGAGAGCTAGGTATGAACGCTCAGTGATTCTTCTTCCTAGGCCAGTGCTAAAACCACAAGGTAAAAGAACCTCATCAGGCACTAGCTCTCTTGCTGCCTTCTTTGGTTGTGCGCATCCCATGGCATCCAGGCTGCCCCAAGAAGAAGGCCTCATCAACCCCCTGCAAACTCAGGCTGTGACAACTGCATACCCATCTGCCTTTGGTCCAATCAAGCTGTAGGCCTATTTCTTTCTTTCGTATCTACCTGACCATTATATAAAGATAAACAGTACGAGCAAAATCATATTCGTCGTAAATGCTAGGAGGCTGCGCTAACCTGATTCAACCTGCCTCAGAGCTGGGCTTCAGTGGGAAGCTCTGGGTCATACTCCTGAACAGGCACAATAGAAACTATTGTCTTATATTAGCTGCAAGAAAACTTTCAGAGGAAGAAATGAAATATGTATTTAACACAGACAGGGATAGGCATTTTTTAATACAGTATCTCTCTGATACACAGGGGGTTTTTGAACAACAGGTTCCCAATACTTCTGAACTTTCATTTTGAAATAACAATACTCTCAAAATAAAGTATTGTGTATCCTAACAAATATCATCTATTTATAATTTGCATTTCATAAGGACTTTTTATTTCCTTAAAACTTTTTAAAGTATATACAAAGATATGCATTTTTTTAAGACACGAAGTCATGTTTCTCCTTCCTTTGTGCACTGTGATGAAACACTCACATAATTACTGTGACAAAGAGGGCCAGGAATCAATAACAACTATCCAGAGACATATTCAGTCCTATTGGACATGGTGAGATGTGTGGTACTCCATTTTTCCCTCCAGCTTCATCCCTTGTGTTACCACATGCGTAGAAGTAAAGTCCATAAACAGAGATAAGTTAGAGCAACCAGAAAGCGATCTGTATGCTAGCACCAGTTCTCAGGCACACCACTGCCAGATTAGCTGTTCCACAAAGCGGTTCTTGTTTTCCACAAACAAGCATGTTAAGATTACATAAATAATTCTGATGGCCTTGTATAAGAGTGGTGCTAGATCCATGTGATGGTAACCTCTTTCTGTGGTGACACCTTCACCTGATCTTGTCACTAGCCAAGAGGCTCAGTTGTGCGAGGCTCAGTAGCTGAAGACAAATTTTTCTTAAGAAGAATATAAAATATAAGAAATTAGAAAAGATATTACACATGAAATAAGAACAAAATTTTAAGAAACTGCATGTATTCTAGCCAATACATTTATCTACAAGAAAACCCAACCCATCTGATTAGCTTCTCTATATTGCCTTCCCATGCAATAGTTTTTTTTAAACCATTATACAAGTTCTGATGCTGAAGACAAAGTAGTTGTATGCATTTTCTTCCCATTCACATTACATTCATATATCAAAAAAACTTCACATTCTAAAGGAAAAGATCTGTGCATGCCCATACAGTCAGATAATAAGGTAACCCTAGTGTCTTCTTAGTTGATTGAAAGCTGTCTCTATATAGAAGTAAAATTCTTTTTTAAAATGCCAAAACTTCTTTAGAAAACTTAATAAGATCCACTGAAAACCGTGGGCTAGATTGCATACTTGCTTATATTCACGTAATTTCACTGAAAGCGAAGAAGTAAATGTACTGCTTCCACAAGAGACAATTTTGCACAATTTGCCCTGTATCTTTTTTTCTTCTAATAGATTCTGAGGCAGAGGTGAAGGGGAAGTGAAAAAAGCAAAAAAAAATTTGATAAAAACAAGTCGTTTCATAAGCATTATGTCAGCCTAGGGCTGTTCCTGGCATCTGCTAATTCAACTAGCTCACATTGAAGCCTTTTACTCAGGGAGGTCACTCCCTCTTCAGATACTTATTTTCAGAAACTTCTTGGAAATTACTCTGTATTTCACTATCAAATGTATTGGGAATCAGTCAAGATATTGAAAAATTATTTGGGCAGGAAGTTGTCATAAAGGCACACAGCACATTCACAATTCTTTTTATGTCACTTAGTATCCAGGCAAAAAAAAAACAGAGGTGATCCATTGTGCAAATTTCTGATGTTCACTGCTGCCTCTATTAAATCTTACTTTTTGATCAATTTAATAATTTTTGTAGAACTCTATATTCAATGTTCTTCCTTTAGAAAAGGGCAGCAGAAAATTTATGGAAAATAAAGCTATGCTGAGTTCAGTTTTCTTCTATAGAGGAGGAATTATTAGTCTTCTGTAATATAAATTACAACTAGACTGAGTGTTTAATTAAAAAAAAAATTGCAAAGAGAAAAGCACTCATATTTCTCTGCTCCAGAGATCATTTGATATAGAGCTTAAATGAGAAAGAAAATTCAAGGAAGATCATAATCTTTGACCTGGTTTCATCAAAGGTTTCGTTTTTATTTCAGATTTGCTATGCTCTCTGAGTTTGTTTGGCTATAGCAGCAACACACAGAACACACATTAACCACATGGAAACTTTCATCTTTTTGATGAACAAAACATATTCTCTTTGTTTCTCTTTCTCGCATCATTGACAACAGGCTTTTGTGTCCAACTGTGATAATGTCCTGTGTTCAGAACATACACGTCTCTGTATGAATCTAACAACAGGCAATTGACATCTTGATGGCTTTCTTGTCCTCCATAAGGGGATAAACAAACATATGCATATGTAGCCCATGCTTAAATGGAGAGAAAAACTTGTTCTGACTAGCAGGGCTTTCATACACCTGTTACATTTAATACATATGTCACTCACAATCTGTTAAAAGTACTCTTTTTTGCCTTCCTTGTGCTTTAAACAAGACACAAATAAAGTGCTAAGAAGCTCAAACATTGCAGAGGTAGAAAAACATGTGTTAATGGCTATACATCAAGGCCTGGGGTTCCAGCATAAAAACCACATTAGAGCAGAATGAGATCTAAATCAATGGATTGTTCTGTTTCCTAGCTGCTTGCATTATTCATAGAACACTGCAATGAATTCATATTACTTTGTTTGTGGTGACCTAACAAAACTGTGACAAAGCACTAATTGCTTTAAAATATTGTGATTAAATATTCAGTTGGAAATTGCTGTTGAAATTAACCTTAGTTTTAAAGAAGTCTTTGTCCTCGTATCTTTTTGATCTCCTGATTGATATACAGTCATCCCTTAATTGTGGGTAATTTTGTGAGTTATTGCCTGTATTTAAAATACTCCTTTTATATTTGTTCAACTACCCTGATGAGTAGATAACATTAAAAAAAAAAAAAAAAAAAAAAAAGAAGAAAAAGCTTCTAAATCTAATTCTTTTGGAATTTTTATATGGAGTGCAACTTGTGTCTGCAAACAGACCCACTGTGTACAAGTCCTTTTTTCGCTATTTTGTTTCTTATTTTGAAAGAAACTAAATGGATTAAAACCTCTTGGCCTTTTCCTGAAAAGCACTGTTTTCAGTCTGGGGAATATTTTGAGAGGTTTTCCTTCGTTGCCAGCTAATTAGTGGACACGACCACAGGAATTTACTCTGCTTTTCTACAGCCACTTGACTGTGTAACATTTTCTTTGAGTCAGGCTTGGAATCTGGAAATGTTTTGGGTGGCAGATCATTTCTTACATAGGGAGGTTTCCAGTTTTACTCTGATGCAAGTGCAGCAGTTCTCATGACATCCTTATTCCTCCCAACAACCCAGTTCATCATTCATTTTGTTTTATCTTGCAGTCAGGAGATTGCCTGAAGGAAATCTAAATGGAAGAGACAAGAAACCTGGGTTAAATAAACGTTTTGTCTATATACATATCAAGATATACCAAAATTATGATGATTTCTGAACCAGAATATTGTTATCAAATAAGGTTTTGGCTTACCCTGCTAATGTATGAAGTTGTGAAAAGTAATGTGATACATAATTGATTTAGTAAAGTATGTGAAGAATGTTTTTTCTCTAAAATGTAATCTTAGACCGAGACAAAAGTGGAACAATTATTCTGCTTAATTTGTTTTCTTTTTATCTCTGATGTGCTGAGTAGTGTGACTGCACCAGCTGATATGCAGAAAAGTGGGAATACACTCAGCACTCTAACTAAGGAGAGTGAAGGTCTTGCTGACTGCTGGGTTAGAGTAATAACAATGAGCTGAAACCTAGCCAGGAGTGTTCCCATTCTAACTGACCACAGAATAATACTTAAACTATAGAAAATTGTTGTATAGGCTTGAGTGAAGCTACTTTGTTTTGTGGAAGCAACCCCTATCAGATAGAGAATAGACCCAAACAGCATGTTTAAGGCTTAGCAGCTGAAGGCAGATAAATATAACTTTTTAAAAAACAGGACTGTCCCTTTTGGCACCTAAGTGTGCATGAATGGAGATCCACTTTGACTCTCAACAGAGGTCTTTGTCTTCCTTCCAGCTTCCATGAAAATTTTCTGAGCCACTATTCATAGTAAAAAATATTTGTTCAGGGTTATGTGCTCTGTTATTATCCTGATTTAATGGTTTCATGTGATTTTACTGTAGGTGGATGACTACCAACTCTCTGAATGAGTCCTTAAAGCTACCAAAGATCCTGAGCACAACCAATGTCAGTAGTGACGGAGGATGCCTCTCTCATGATATACTTGTAATCAGAGCACATCCAAAGGAATACAATTTACCTGTATTCTGGGCATAGCCATCCTAGGCATGCTTCAAACCGAATTGTTGGCCCAAAGCCCTGCATCAGAGTAATTCAGAATGAGAACATTCAACATTTTCTGTTAAAGTGGAGCCACTCTGCTGCCAAGAAAGTAAAGAAAATTCATGGACCAAACAGAACAAGCAAAAAGCAACCTAACTCCAGTATAATGATTAGAGTAGCATCCTACTCTTCTGGGCTCTGCTCCCAGGACATTCTGTATCATCGTTTCTTCCAAAAATGTCAGAGAATTATGCTATCACTGTATGAAAATGACCACTCAAGACAAAGAGGTAGAGAACCTTCTGCTCAGTGCTGGGCAAGTAGACTACAAGATTAGTTTGAAAAAGATAAAAGCAAGGTGCTACCAGAAAGTTTGGAGTTTTGTCTGTGTTTTTGCTTAAGATCAAAATCTATGCTTAGTCCTTTAAAAGGAGACGTGCGGCCTGGGTGCTGAAAAGAAGCGTGTGTCTGGCATTTTCCTCCACAGGTAAATGAGAGAGCTAGCCCCCTGCTTTGGATGCAGTATGTGACTTGCATCACATATTTTTCTCCTGTGCCTTTCCAATGACATTTATTTTAGGATGTCTGGATGTTCCTAGTACCAGGTGCTCAAATTTAGATATATGTGTGTCTGAGTCAGGTCCATTAAAACTATCCCAGGAATACCTGCATATCTCTTTAGGTGAAGATTTCCAGAATAACTAAGACAAGAAGCAGAACTTTTTTACAAGGTCTATTAAATACTACCATTATGTGAATACGCTTTATGTAAATGAAATTTGAGTGACAGATTCTACTTCTCAGCAAGTTGCTAGTAGAGGTGAGTTTCCCTTTTATCCTTAGCCAAATTGAGCCTTCCAATCTTTTGTGGCAAGCTCTAAAATTATAACCACTTATTTAGAAACACTGAATGCTTTTCAAGGGACAATGTCTACTACTTTTCTTCTGTTAATGGAAGAAAGGAGTATCACTCACCTCTCTGTTACCCCAAGCAAACTCTAAGCTTCCTAATCTATACTATCTCTATAAACTAATATGCATGAGACAGGAGTATATGCATATTGACTGCTACCTAGACTTTCAGGATAGAAAGTGACAGTGCCCACAAAGAATAACAAATTAATTCAAGAAATGCCAACATTCTGCAGAACAAAATAAGTCAGTGTGATGCCAAATAGTAAAGC
Source organism: Nesoenas mayeri (assembly GCF_963082525.1). Classification (NCBI taxonomy): domain Eukaryota; kingdom Metazoa; phylum Chordata; class Aves; order Columbiformes; family Columbidae; genus Nesoenas; species Nesoenas mayeri. Next base: position 55,060,702 of record NC_137541.1, read on the forward strand.
TTAGCTCTACCATTCACAAGCAGAGTGCACTAGTTTAACTATTTGTATGATGTTATTTGCTTGACACAAAATATCTTTTAAAGAGGCAATCAAAAAATGGTTAGGGTTAAATATATTGTTTTCAAATAGTATGTATTTTAATCAGGTGAAATTCAGCTGAATATTTCTCTATTATTACATAGCCCAAGTCCTAGGGATAATTAAAGTGAGTGTGTCTCAAAATAAGAATCATTCTTAGTAGAAAGAGAAATATTTGTTTCAAACTGCTTGTTTTTCTTGCAAGTGTAGTATTACAACTTTGCAAATTCTCTCAAACTTCTGACAGTCATGCCTCTTTTTTTCTTTACTTTTTTCTTACCAGGTATTTGGGATTTGGGCAAACATTTTCGTAGAATCACAGAATGTTAGGGATTGAAAGGGACCTCAAAAGACCATCTAGTCCAATCCCCCTGCCAGAGCAGGAACACTTACATGAGGTTACACAGGAATGTGTCCAGGCGGGTTTTGAATGTCTCCAGAGTAGAAGACTCCACAACCTCCCTGGGCAGCCTGTTCCAATGTTCTGCTACCCTCACTGAGAAGAAGTTTCTTCTCAAATTTAAGTGGAACCTCTTGTGTTCCAGTTTGAACCCATTGCCCCTTGTCCTGCCATTGGCTGTCATCAAATTTTAATGCTAAAAATTCTAGAAGTCAAAATACATTAACTTGAGAACCTAGAAATATCATTTTGTAAATTATTCTGGATCCTGAGTGTTTCCTTGCAGAAATCTTAAATGTAGTGTATATTTGATAAATGTTGAAAACACCCAGGTGTGTTCAAAAGTGAAGTTGTCTTCTAGAGTTACTACTTAAATATAAGCAAATTAGTTTTAAAAGGTGGAAAGATAAATTGTAGGTGACAATTATTTTATATTCAGGTTTGTGAAGTGAGTAAAGATAGTAGTGTTTAATTTTAGACTGCTTCCTGTCTACACATTCGCTCTTACTTGAGCATAGATACATTTAACATCTGTGACAAGCTAAATACAGCTTTAGATAAGCTAAAGCCTAAACATGTCAGGAATCTCAGAACAGGAAACAAGTTACTGTGACTGAGCCATGAGGCCGTGAGGATTGTCTCCACCGATCTCCTCTGTTCTTCTGCCTTTATAATGGCCCTTTTATGCTGGTTCATAATTTATATACCGTATTGCTTAAGGCTTAACCATCTTTTGGCCTAGTTATTTTTGAGCAAAAGAAGGGGGTCCATACATGAATGGACATTAAAGGAATTTAACGTTGTAGCAGGAGAAGCGTGAATGAAAAGCCTAGTGGAAGAATGATGAGGTCAGGGAAGAGACAGAGAAGGAATAGTTGAATAATAGTTGAAGCCCATCTTTTCTGCCATTCGTGACACATTGTAGAAAATATGAGTTTGTTTCTGAATAGTTCTGTTTTTATAAAAGGGACTGTTCTGTGCCAATTTTTCACACAGTTTATTTCTTGCAAACTGAACTTGATTTAAAAAAAGATGGAAAACGACCTTCTCCAATAAATATGAAGAATTCATTATGTCACCCACTGCTATTTGTACACAGTTACAAATTATTAATTTAAGAGAGATAATATGTTCAGTCTTAAGGATTTGGGCTGCATGAGCATGTTTAACTCAGTGGTGCCATCACTGAATATTTCAGAGGCATTCTGGTTATTAAAATTAATAGAAGAACTTGCAAAGATTGTCTAGGCAATTAGTCTAGTAAGCAGCATCTCTCCATGGCTAACATATTATAAAGATATATGTCTGATCTGTCCTTATGTTGCAAGTTTCTACTCTAGCAAACATATTGAGACAGAAGCTTGACCCAGCCTCAGTAAAAACACGGAACTTTTATTTCAGGTGAGAGTTCTAATTGTCAATCAACCTTTTGCAGGAGAAACATACTTGTCCCTCTTTAAGTTCACTATCTCACTTTAGTCATTATCTGGCCCTCAGTTACCAGAGAGTGAATGAGATCATACCAAGATACTAAAAAGCATGGAACAACTATGACTCTGCTTTCTGTAAAAGATCTAGAGGGACATACCTTTTTTTCTGGTGGCACTGTAGCTTGGATTAAACTAGAAGTCATCATTGCTGTCTTTTCTTAATTTTTTCTCGACACTCTCTTCTACCGATCTATAAAAGCTAGTACACATACAAACTAAGCAGGCACACTAGGTTTTTAATAGCAAACAATCTATTTACATTATTAAATGTGTGTGTGGACAAAAAGCTAACTGTAAATCACAGAACTTGAATAAAGGGACAAGTTCTAGATAGCGCTTGGCACAATAGCTAGTAGTTGAAAAAAAAAACAAAATAAAACCACACACACAGAAAGCAGACCTGCCTCTCTCTCTCAGCACATAATTATCTGTAGCCTCTCCTTTAAAGTATGAATATTACCTTTTACAGCTACTGCACAGGTTTGGGTAGATGATGATGCATGCCCATGAGGGTGTGTCCATGGACAGGTCATGTATTCCTTTCTTGTGAATCCTGATGTCCAGTTTCAGCTCAAGTGGCATTATGTTTCCTGAGCTGGCTTGTGATTTTCTTTGCATTTCAGTGTTGGTTTGGTTTGCTGCCTGCTTTGGGATTTATTTGCATTTTCTTAATATTGTGCCTGGATATCCTACACTGTTGATTTTTCATAAATAATTTTTCAGCTAAATAATTTTTCAGCTAAATTCCCTAGTGTATGAATACTTGGGCAATAAATAGAGATAGCAACTTCAAAGCAGAGATTTTAATTGTAAATGAATACACAAAATTGATTATCTCAAGGGGTTAGTAATATAGTGCTTTAATGTTGTGCTCCCATTATTTCACCACCTAAGATCTGATTCACTTCTTGGAAGTGCCTATCTCAGTTGTAAATAAAAGTTGCCTAGAGCAAGTAGCCCACAAATGTAAGCATTTCAGTTGCATGCCTAACATTATATGGATGAAATCCAGAATCCAGGCCCCAGAGTTTGTCTCATAAGTCAGAATAACATCTCATCTTCAGATGAGAGTTATGTTGTCTTCACGTAATCTTGTAGCCCTTCCCTCTGTAAACCATGGATCAATTACTATGGGGCTAATGTGTCAGTTCAAGACATTATGATTTTGTCATGGCCCTTGTCCCCGTCTGAGGTGAATGAATTCATACTACGAGGTTTGAATTATTAGCAAAATTCACTAGCAGGAATAACTCAAAATTGGTTAATTATTTTCATAGTTACTGACTTGAGGTGGTTAGAATTAATAGACCAATGTCCTGTTAACTCCATGAATAGGTATGGGAGTAGACATACTGTTATCAAGTTCAAGAGGAAAGACTTCATCTCAATGACTTTTCTAATTTTCTAAATTCACATTAGCTGAACTATCAGTTGAGATTTTCCAGAAAAAAAAAAAAAAAAGAAAAAGGAAAGTGCAAATAAATTCTAAATGGGTTTACTAAGCATTCATTCCAATGTATAGTCCTGATTCTTAACCTTAATGCAATAAATAGATAACAGTCCTGGTCCTGCAAGACATTTATACTTATAAGGTTGATGAAATAATTAAAACATCAGATATACTGGGAAGTTAACTCACTACATAAAGGCTTCTTCAGCTCCCATCGATGCAAAACAATGCTATCTAATCATGATTTCATCTAAAAAGAAAAACAAAAAATCAACCAAACAAACAAACAAAAAAACCACCACAAAAACAACAAACTAATTAAATTACTAACATATTTATTACAATACCTGCAGAGTTAGAGTGTAATGAATAGAATCTGTACCACATGTACCTATGAAAGTGTGTGACCAAGGAAAAAGATTTGGTCCGTCTGGATAAAAAGGAACTATTCACCATTAGGAAGTGGAAAAGTATTTAAAGGAGTCCTTGGTTAGTCTTTAGTTTCGATTTCTAAGCCTGCTTGTAGGATATTAATCTAACTAACTACAACAAGCAATGTTATTGCCTTTTGATATTACATCACTAGAAGTCTACAATGAAATCATGAAAGATTTAACTGAATGGAATCACAGAAGATCCTACATAACAATAAGACAGTTTTACCCATATTAATATAAGTATTGAAAATTCTGCAGGTTTATACAAACAGCTGTCATCATTGCATAGTAACTTTAAGGTTGGCAAGAATAAGGATACATTCACACTTTGGGAGTTGTGAATTTGCCGTTAATAAACAGCAATTAGTCATCCTTTGATGAAACCAACAGAAAACTTGAATGCCTAAAGATTTCCTGAGTCACACACCACAGCTGCTGTCACAAACACATCAGGCCTAGCATGCCATAATCATACCGCTTACAAAAGCTTTAAAAAGAAATGTTCACATCAAAATTTGAAATACCTTCATCATCATAATCCTTAAGTAACATTATATTATTATGGAAAAGAATATTCAGGAATGTTTGCAGAGCCTTAATTGTATATATCTTCTTTAATAAAACATTTTGCTGCTGCTGTGTTTCTTCATTAACAAACCTCTGTTACTTTAACCAGGAGAAGAACTTAGTAATGGCAGACTCTGTCAACAAAAATATTAGTTCTTAAGTTTTTATAAGTGTCCAGTCATCCTGGAGAGGTAGGGTTCAGTTTAAGGCATCTAAAATTAGTGGCCTGCACACAGGTGACTAAATGAGCAGCAGGTAGCTCTGGATATTATCTGTCCAAATCTTGGGCACAGTTCATTTGTTTAAATGATGCATATTACACCAGCTGAGATGTCTTTTCACTGTAGATGTCCCTGGATGACTCTCTGGAGGGGCACGAGTCTACCAGTTTGTTTATTGTATTGGCACCCCATGTGAGATATCTTGGAAAATCTGGAATAACACCAAATACTCATGTTTATGTGTCTGATTTCAGTTTGGGGTGAGATGAATCACTCTCCATTGTGTCTTAATAGGCACAGCCACTGAGGCTCAGTGCTTGATCCAGTTTTCTCTGAAATAGATACCTAAATTCGGGTGCCTAAATGTAGGCATTTATTGTCCATCTTAAACACCACGAGGTACATGACACACCTTGATAGACTAGTTTATATGACAGGGAACCTGTGGGAGACCATTACCCTTCTAGAGGGACAGCTAAAGGTCAGGTGGGTTATGCTTGACAACAGAATCTGGACATCTTACATGAGCTCTAGAAATCAAATAAAAGTCTTAGATTGAACCCAAGCTTGCTGCATCCTCTCATCTTCATTTTTCTTTTTTCTGCTTTTTCTGTTTTCTCTATAGCTGTTCTAGATACTACCACAAAAGACAATAAAAAATGTTTCCATAAATACATAGGCAACAAAAGGAGGGCTAAGGAGAATCTCCACCCTTTATTGCACGGGTGTCAAACTCATTTTCACTGGGGGCCACATCAGCCTCGCAGTTGCCTTCAAAGAGCCGCATGTAATTTTAGGACTGTATAAATGCAACTACTCCTACTATCCCTGCTACCCTGACTTGTATCAGCAAGACTAGGGAAGTGATTGTACCCCTGTACTCAGCGTTGGTGAGACCCCACCTCGAATACTGTGTTTAATTTTGGGCCCCTCGCTGGAGAGAGTTCAGAGAAGGGTAAAAAAGCTGGTGAGGTATCTGGAGCATAAGTCATATGAGAAACAGCTGAAACATCTGAGGTTCCTTAGCCTGGAGATGTTATCACTGTCTACAACTATCTAAAAGGAAGTTGTAGCAAGGTGGGTGTTAGTCTCTACCCCCTAGTAGCAAGTGATAGGACAAGAAGAAATTACCTCAGATTTGTTCACCAAAAAGGTTGTCAAGCATTAGGACAGGCTGGCCAGGGAATTGGTTGAGTCACCATCCCTGGAGGTATTTAAAAGATGTGTAGAAGACATGGTTTAGTAGTGGACATGGCAGTGCTAGGTTAATGGTTGGACTTGATATTAAATAACTTTTCCAAACTAAATGATTCTCTGATTCTATGATTCTAAAATGTTCGTAAAATTATACAAAACCAGTACAGTGTACTATGCCAAAAACAGGTTTACCAGGGTGACAAGGCAGGTGCTTGATCTTCTGACGGGGTCTAATTAGACACTTCCTCTGAGTAATATGATAAGGGAAAGAAAACAGTACTGTACAACACTTTCAAGTTCACAGCTTCAGCCAGATCTGCATATCTGCTTTTGTCCTGCTCTAATCTCTACACAATTTTGCACAGCAAGAGAGAATCACAGAATCATAGAATAGTTTGGGTTGGAAGGGACCTTTCAAGGTCATATAGTCCATCCCCTCTGCAATTAGCAGGGACATCTTCAACTAGATCAGGTTACTCAGAGCCCAGTCTGGTCCCCAGTTTGAGAGTTCAACTGCTCTCCCTCCTGGAAGAGCTGTTCACTACACACTTATTTCAGAGCTTAGAGAAGAGAGATCTGTACTGTAGCATTGTTGATTCAAGAAAATCCAAACTACTTTCATGATATGTGCACAGTTGTAAACATCTAATGTAGGTTGTGAAGCAAAACCAGACCTGCTAAAGTCCTTTGAGGGGTTTTATGTGCTGATTTGCCATGTCAGTAAGCACTTGCTTTGTCCAGAGTTCAGGTAGATAAGAAATGTCAAAGGGAATCCCTAGCCACAGTTTGACAGTGTTATCCTGGCAGTCAAGACCAGCTGCTGGTCTTGACCAATGGCTTCTCATTTGATTTAGCAAAGTGAATATAACAAGACTGTAGTGGTTTTATATGTTAAAAATGCAATCACATGCAATGAAAAACTCTGCAAATTTAGTGTCCTGAAAAAAATGAAATTGTGCACAACATAATTTGCTCAGGTTATTTCTAAACAGCAATATAGCTGGAATTCATTCGATTCATCGCAAATGAGTGCACAAATTTCAAGATAAGTTATTCTCCAGAACACTAAGTCCTGATTAGTGTTATCCTTTAGGTAGTGAGGTAGAAGGTGTAAAAAACACATACCTGCATGTCTTAGAGCTTCTGTGTTACTGGAAGATATCTTTGCAGATTTTACTGTAAAAAAAAAAAAAAAAGTTTATTGAAATAGCTAGTGTATGTTAACACAAATAAAATGCCCAGTCTCTTTTCTCAAATGCCGTTGTTCAGTAAAGGAGAAAAAACTGTTATAGTCATTTGAAAGTATGTGTTGGATCCTGAAATAATCCTGCCACTGAAATAAAATGTTTCTAATGACTTGGACACGTCGTTTAATCTCTCTAGTTCACATTTTTATTTGTAAAATTAAAATAGCAATAAATTACTTTCTTTAGTGGGAATAGTATAAGGATTGGATAGTTTATATACATATACAGTATTTGATTATGTAGAATTCTGTGTAAGTGGCAAGTAATATGAATATTTCTTAAAACAGCAACATGTTTATGTATTGTCTTCTGTATCTTCAAATAAGCAGAAAAGCATTGGGTATGGAAAACATGTAGAACATAATTTCGCAACCAAAGTTAAAGCCAACAAGAAAACAAGTGTCATAAATTATGGCAGAAATAAATGAGTATGCTAAATGGAATATAATTAACTTTGACTTATTTTATCCATACATATTATCCTTGACAAGACAAGCTGATTGTACAAGCTGCGGTTTGAGACCTGTTTTCTTTGTCAGGAAGCTGTGTTTCATTTTGGAGAAATCAGCTGAAACTAACTTCAGCATTAAGCCAAAAATCTGTGTATGGAAATAGACTTTTTCTGGAATGGGTTTGTCAAACCATTCAGCAATGTCAAAACTCTTCCAATCACATCCATTGTAAAACTCCTAATGACTTCAACAGGTGCAAAATTCTTGAATAACATGAAGCACAAGTGAAAAAGTTGCTCTATCAAATTGTTGTGTGACAGGTTTCTTTTTGTACAATAATTTCTGCTCTAGCATCTCCAAAATTAATATAATTAGTTTCTCATCAGGCTCTGTGTTAATAATCTCCTGTAACATGCTCTCTAGTGCTGAAGACAAACAAAATACACTACAGTAGTGTGTGTCTCTAAAGGAGGCTAGTGCCAGCCTATTTAGGGCTTTACAGAAAGTCGACTCTACCTTGAATGATGTCTTGAAAGAGCAGGAAGCTGTTAAAGCTGTTAAAGATACTGAAGTACAGGGATCACCCTCTTGTATCAGTTGAATGAGCAAAATGCTGTGTGCTACATCATCAAAAAACTCTGAACAGCCTTCCTGTTCAGGAGACACAGGTACAGGCCATTTTACAGTAGATTAACCTGAAGTTAGTGATGGCATGGAAAACTGTAACTGCATGCTTCAGAAAGGGAAACATCACCATACAAACCAACTTACCATAGCCACCTGAAGGTCAGGGCTGATGGATCCAGAAAAACTCTGAACTGTCAAGACACCCAAAGCAATTGTATTTCCCTACAATCTCCCTCTAATAACTAATATCAATCACAGCTCCCATCCATCTGTCCTGTACAATCAAGTACTACTACTACTACTAATAATAATAACAAATTTGCATATTTCCAGGGAGACAAAGTTAGCTGATATTCAGCGTACTATCTCCGGTGAGAAAGCAAGCATAATATTGCTGCTTCAGAGAAAAGAATATGTAAAATTGTGTATTATAGCGATGCAGGTGATATCACAACCACAGAAAAGTCTCAGGCTTTCTTATTAGTGTATTTTTTATTTATACATAGGCATACAGACAGACATAGACACTGCTATGGCAGCTGCTTTAAACAGATGGAGTCCTATAGATCTCCAGGGGTAGAGCCTGTGGAAACATAGGCAAGATACATATTACCATCCTTAAAATACTCTGTGAAAGTAAGAAACTACTGAAGAGAACTCTTACCCACATGTCCAAACTGAGTCATAGCTCCCATATAAGCCACAAGTACCTTAAGGTCAGATAAAGACAAGCATAATCTTTTAACATGTGGTCAGCTGCATAATCAAAAATGTTACTGCAGATTCTGGGCAACAACCACATCAGAAAACTGACATTCTGGAAACTGAAGGCATCAGATTATTTTTGAAAGCCGATTTTACAAGCAGTATTCTTAAAACGTTCCATGATGGAAGAGATTTTTACTTAGAAAGGGAAACAAAGCTCACCTATGCTCAATTCTTTACTAATCCAGGAGAAAACAAACAAACAAACAAACAAAAAACCAAACAAACTAACAAACAATCCAGTACCTTCAAGAAGGACTGATCCTCAGGCAAAACAAAATCATAGTGAGAAACACTGACATTGCTGACTTTTAATATACATTTAATTCTCTCCATTTTCTCAAAAGTTCTATTTCTGAGCTTTTGTTTTGCAACTGTATCTCTGTGAATCCAAAGTAAAGTGGCTTTCAAGTTCAAGGAAACCACCAATATGGATTATAACATCTACACAGAAATACACATTTGCATAACAACTTATCTATCTTGCTATAGTCCTAGTTAAGAAACATTTTTTTTCTTGGATGGTGGTTCAGGAAGTTATGCTGTCAAAATATAATGAGAGTTGGATTCCTTTTTTCAAGTTTAGTAACTGAATGCAAACAGATTTCAGAGGAATTTCCTAATTGCACAAAAGTCAGCAGCGTCATGGAAAGACAATCCATATTAGATATATAGATCATAGCTTCTAGAAAAGTAACTAATGGTACGGTAAATGTCTTCAAGCTGTCAGTAAATGTACCTTGGAGGATTCTGAAGGGATCTAAAAGGTTTTAAAGATTGGGTATCATAATTTAGGTAGGATAATTTGTCCCCTTTGTCATTTAAAAAGTGCTATTTATCCAAGCCTATTTGTCTACTTTATATAAACCCTTCTTCCAGATTTCTCTGAAAAAAACTGCATTAGGTAGGTAAGTCAGGAAGAACTCTGTTTTGTTATGTTTTGTTCACCTTACTCTATTCTTTGAATTGTTTCAAGTGATTTCATCAAATACTTAATTCTGTGTCTCATTTCCACCACTTAACTGCTTTATGATTAGTCTTTAAACGTTTAGAATTTGGTTCAGTTACTTGCCCAGAAATCTATAGTACCACCTAAGACACCTGAGGATATCCAGAGTCTCCACATAGAAATGGCAAATAAAGCACATGGTTTACGGGAGGGGACCAATTCCCTCTGGAGCCCTAGTTGAGGGTTGAGCATGATACTACTATACTATATGTATAGATGTGGGCAACTGATTCTAGTGCAGAGGGTATATCAGACATATCCACTTCCTTTCACATTCTTTGCTCTGAGTCCTGGCTTGGACATACAGATTTAATTTCTGTGTCTGCCTACAAAAAATTCTTGCATGACCTTAATAGAAGTCCTTTTTTCCAATTCTTCTTTAATTTCTCATGAATTCAGGAGAAGCAAACAATATTTTTTCATCATCTGCCTTATATTGACACATCCCAAAAGCATTTAGAAGTGAACTCTCCATACATATTTCAGTGGAAGTTTAAGTGTCCTACAAGAAACTAAGCACCCTGAATCAGTACTTAGCGCAGCTCTGACATTAATCTAAGGAGCTGTATATGAGCACCAACAGTCCTGTCAATGTATCCTGCACATGTACTGTATTGTATAATGGTCACAAAAGCAAAAAGACAGTTCATCCACTCTTCTACTCTTTCCTCTCCCAGAAATCCATCTTTTTGGATGCAGGCCAGTGCATTTACACAGTGCTCATGATCTTGACCAGGGACAGTATACACAAATAAAATATAAATATAAATAAGATATAAATCATGCAAGAAAGGCTAAATTCTAGCCAAAATTTCACAGGTTTATGAAGTTAAAAGAAGACACAAGAAAGTTATGAGCCTACCAGAAAACAAAGTGAATACAGTCTTACTCTTGAAAGAGATCTTTTAGCCTCTTAACAGAGAGCAACATATTTTTTTATAAGGGGTGCAGTTGGCTAAGTGGCTATAGAAAACATTGCTTGCTGCTGCCAGGCACAGTAACTGTCTGCACTTTGGCCCAGCTGGACCTCACACACTCTATTCCAAACTAGCTACCTAGCTCATTGTCTGAGTTAAGCAGGACGCATTACTCCCCGGAGTGCCCAGTCTACTTAACAGTTCCAACATTGTGAGCCCACATGACTTGTATAGGCTATATGCTTAAGTCTCTAAAGAAAAGATGCATGATTTTTTCTTCCCTCATACGGTCTCCTTGAACCCTATGGCTTTCTATCTGATTGTGCGCCGTGCATGTGCTGTGCCTTAAACAACAATCTAGACAGTGCTTTTGTCTTCCCAGCCTTCCAGTGTTGAGTGGGAATGTATTAAAGAATGCATTTCCAATATGTTTAAAACCTGATTTCAAAAAACCAATTTAATTAGCTATCTCTCTGCTAACAAAACACAAATGCTTAAAAGCAAGGACATGAATAGATGCCATCACTAACTGTCCACCTCTACCTCAGAAATTAATGCATATCTCTCATTAAGTGTAATTAAATGAATATTTCATTATAATACACTGACCTTAACACTGACCCACAGAAAGATGGGTATTATTAGATGGGGGTTTTTGTTATCTTGATTTCAGTGGCAGAATATTTTCTTTAAAGAAAAGCTGTTACATGGACAACACTAGCAGCTAATTATCTATTGATAGCAAAATGCCATGGCAAGATACTTGTGATACATTAAGAAACTGTGTATATCCTCAAGCAAGGGCAGAAGAATGGTCCTAGTTCACCCAAGATTTACGGTTGAATTCTGCCTACTGGCTTTAATTGTCTCACATAGATGCTACAATCAATACTTGAAATGCCCTTGCCTGGTCCTCGCAAGATGACTCTGATTACCTAAATTATCTGCCTATTGTTCCTACACTCAGAACATAGTCTAAAGAAATAAATTAAAAGAGTAGGAAGCCTTGCAGAGTGAATCAGAGTAGGATCATCTATTTTGCCTTGTAATCAAACTCTTCCCGGCCAAGCCCTTTGTGCAGTTGCACCAGCAGGTCTGCTGAAGAGATGAGCCTTCACTGACCTTGATAGCTATGAGTGAGCACAAGGGTTCCTGGCTGCAGGCAGGTCACCAAAAACTGCCTTCCATAGAGTACCTGGGGAGTTCACTGCAAGCTCTCTCCTCCACCTTTGGGAAAAGGCTTGGAACCAGTTTCACTTTAAAATGTTACCACTTCCCACTTTTGCAAGTGATGACTGGAACACTGAGAGGTCTAGCTCAGTACAGTCAGGTAAGACGTGTTAAGACACTTCTGAAAGTCCTGGGCACCTCTGCAGGGTAAGCAATGTTAGCATGGGTAAGAAATCAGGTGTTTACAGGACTCAAACATGTATTTTGACAAACAGTCTGTGTAGTCACACTTTTGTTCATTTTTCATAAAGGCTATGCTGTATTTACTGTAGAGCTGCTGGTAAACATATAATATTTTACATATGTATTTCACTTTGGTTTACAGTTGAAGTGTTGTTTTGCAATAAACTGTCTCTGCTGTTGGTGAGAGCAATACAAGAGTACTGAAGCTGGTAGAAATACCTGTAGCTTAACTAAATTTGTGAATTTGTCTCTTTATTTTCATAGAAAACCAGGTCAAACTTGTTTGTTTATTCTCGAGGCAGCACCAATTATTCCTAACTATTCTTTTATTTGCTCATAATTGCTTGGGATTTCAAAATGTATGACAGCTGCTGGCCTCACTGTTTTCCCTAGTAACAAAGAGGAGGTATTAAATATTGTGTTTGTTTGTGTATTTGGCATTTTAGAAGGTAGAGAGTTTCCTTTTATTTATTGTTTTATTTAGATAAACAAAATAAAACTTGACATACATCTTTGCTTTTTTCTTTATTCTTTTATTTAGACAGATAAAATAAAAGCTGACATATGTTTTGGTTTATCAGTATTATAAATATTACCCATGTTCTGGCAGCGCTTGAAGTTGCCACAATGATATGAAAGCACTCCAGCCCTAGCTGCTGTATAATATACTAAAATACACTCCCTACTGCCAGAAGACTCCTATGACCTAAAGACAGAAGGAAATAAGGAAAGGTTAGGCAGAGACATTTTGTGTTGCTTAGATAGTGTTGCCTCATTTCAACATGCACTCTATATATGCAGGACAGAGTATAGTTGAAATATCTTCATCTTTGCACTCTTATTTGCTTCCTAGTTTTCATTTTCATGCCAAGTTATCTGTAGCAGAATGTGTCAAGGAGGGGTGGAAAAATGTGGGTGTGAGTTATTAATACTCTATGCGAGTAGGACAGTACTAGGGGAGTGAGAAGGAGGAAGGGATAGAGTGTGAAGAGCAGAGACTTGAGACGAACAAGGGGGTCATTTGGCTGAAGTACTGTTTGATAAGCAACAGCACATGGTTCCATGACAGCATGAAAATGTAAAAGAAATATCTCCCTAGATGTACTAAAACTGTTCCCAACACTGTGTAGAGTGTCAAATCCATTGTCCACCACCAGCTTTTATCTTCCTCTCTCCAGTGTTGGTGAGGCACATTCTGCATTTCTTCTCTCACTCTTTCCCAGACTTCACTTTTATCTAACTTTGTGTTTGGACTGTTTCTAATATATTCATTTTTAATGCTCCTCTATATTAAAAGTCTCTTCATACATGGCTTCTGTCCTCTTTTTTTTTTTTTTTTTTCATCATTTCAACCCCATTTCTTCACAATTCTCATTTAATTTGTGACAGTGCTTGCTTTTGTTGGTTCGTCATTTCTAAACTTTAATACCTAAACCCTGCTTCTGATCTTATGTCCACATGTATCACGTCCACAAACCTAGACGAGGAAGGTTGCAGTTAATCTGTTCTTTATCTTCCTACTAATTTAACTGTTACCTCTGGCAAAAATTTGGAATTTGTTCTCATAAATTCAAAAGAATATGACAAAATCACCATACTTAAATCAAATGACAATTCTCTCTCTTTGATCCTCGTTCAACAAAGTCCTTGCACCATACCTAACATTTAGCCTGGGCATAAATTTCGTTAAAATCAAGCACGTGCTTAAGGCCCTAAAATAAGCTCTCCTGGCAACAGACATCTGTAACTAGTTAGAAACATTTAACCATCCATAACTATCTTTCTGCACTGTGCTTCTGCTTCTATTGCTGCATTATCAATCTTCATTCCTGTCTCTTTGTGCCTGAACAGAAATTGCTTTGGTTCTTGAAAATCTAACTCACTCAAATTTATTCCTATTCCCTTCCCTTCCTCCTTTCTGAGCATGTAGAAATCTTTCGTTTCTATCAGCAAACCTCATTGAAAAGCAAACCAAACACACATCCTCTGAGTGTCACAGTGACTTTGAGCCCTCTTTCCTCTGTCTTCTGTAACTTTTTACCCTGGAAATTCCACATGCCCTTGTGGGAAATGTGCATAGTGCATGATTTTCACCTTTTCAGTTTCAGGCTATTAAGCATGTTATTCTGTGGGTCTCATTAATGGCTTCAACGTCTGAAATACAAGCTTTCAAACCACGACAAGCTTTTGAAAATACTGGTTTGCAATTGTTTTTTAACTTCTTTTTTTTTTTCTTGGATTGTTTCCTATTGTAATCAGCAATCTTCTCAGATATAGTAAACCCCCTCCAGTAATAATTTCTCCTTACCACTGCAAATTTTTCTTATAAAGCTTCAAGCTTTAATTTCCTTTTGGTTTTTGGTTTTGTTTTGGTTTGTTGTTGTTGTTGTGTTGTTTTGTTTTGAGGTTTTCTAGATATCTCAGTAAACTGTCTTCCATACCTAGTATCCCATGTTTCTCTCCAAAGAGGATTACTAGCAACGGTAACTCAGGTTTTTTTTGGTCTGCATGAATTCTCTAAAATGTGTTTATAGTAAAGCTACAGATGAATTTTCAACTACCTCTTATATTTTAATCCTTCCCTCCTATTCTATCACTATCCACATCCAAATTTATTTTAATGACACATTTGAATTTCAGGGCAGAGGTTGTTAACCAGGGGATGAGTTTTGCTGAGATTTACCAGGTGACTGATGAGGTAGATTTCTTGACAAACAGGATCAGGGTTTAGGACATGGAGTCAGTGGCCGGATCTGAAGCCAGTAGTTCAGCTCCATGGCTTTGGTTGCAAGTCAGCGGAAAGTTTCCCTTCTACAAGTTTCCACCTTGGCCAACTTCAATGCACACATGGTGAGATGGTGCAATGGGAGTGTTAGATGTTTGTGTTAATGTAGGTGTAATAAGCCTATTCAAACAAGTATTTAAGAAGAAAGCAAGCATGCAGTTCTATCATAGGAATTTGTTTAATATTTTTTTTTAATCACTTCGACTGAGATCCTTGAACATATTTGTCATCCTAAATTTCAATTAAAATCAGGTAAATCGCTTGATGAAATAAATGTCTGTTACACCCATAAATACCAGTTAATTTCGGAGTTTTGATCTTTTGGAGGCCTTTTTACTGGCCTCCACAGAGGTCAATGACACTAATGAAAAAATTAACATCAATTATTTCAAGTCAGGCCTGAAACGGAGAACCTCAAATTTCCCAGTTTCATGGTATCAGAACTAAACGAATCCCTTTCATCTAAATATAGTTCTCCCTCCACCATCTTCATATGTAAAATTCAGAAGCTTAACTCCACCACTGGTATCAGTCAGATGCTTTTCCCAAGTGACTTTCAGAAAAAGCCGTCAGAAATTGTTGCTAAATGTCATTTTCAATATCAGCATTGCAGCTTCTGTCCACTGCAGATTAAAAGTATCTTTCAAGCACCACTTTGAATTAAGTAAATCACAGTAGCATTCCAGCTGCCCCATAATCTCTACTGGAAGACTTTCCTGGCATATTTAGACTACAAATGTATTTCTATCAGCACCATGGAAGTCAGGAGACTCTGAAACGTCTTTACTATAACAAGTCTCCTGAGGAGAATGAAAGCTTTTAATTTTTAGCAATTCTTTTACAGAATATAGTATTACTGTGGCAGGGATATTTTCCTTTTAGGGCTATACAAATCGAAGTTGGTAATAAAACAATCTTTTATTCTTAATATTAAATATTCACTATTATTCAGTTTTATTTAAAAATCTCTTCTCTGTGGAATATGTTGTTTGAAATGTCTAAAGTGATAATTTTTATAATTAATACTATTATGGTATTTCAGTTTATATATTAATGAAGAAAGAGTTAGTGATTAGTAACTATATCTCTTAAATATTAGAAACCAGGAAGTGCTAATGCTGAATGTAGCGTGTTCCATTGTTTAATACCTATTGGGTTTTTCTCATTTACAACTCTGTAAAACAATATATACCGCCTCTTTAGTACCTTTATTGCACAGAGTTTGGCAATGCAAATGCTCTATTTAAAGTACAAAGTAGGCACTGCTGGGAGGACATAACACGTGAACAAAAAAAGATCAAGTGTTATAGCCAGGATTCATGCCTCCAGCTTCAGGCAGTCACTGTTACCGTTCTATATCGTAAATGTAGAGAGAGAAGCAACTCATGAAAGATTCATGCCTTTGGCAGTCTAAGTCACCCTTTGCAGGTGACTAACTTGCACCATGGGGCAGTTTTATACAGATATTTAATCATTTAAGTCCATAACCTAACAGGCATTTAAGCTCTTACCTTCCATTGCAATAAATTCAGCAAGGGCACCTTGGTCTGCCTGCCAGTGTCCAGTGAGACTTTCAAAAGCAACCAGGTACCTTGGATAGGATTCAACCCATCTAACTTCAGGTGTCTCTGATATAAGTATCTATAGCTGACCTGAGCATACAGATTCTGATTACAACAAATTGACGAAAATAATCAACAAACTCAGTGAAGATTACAGTGTTATTCCTCTGATCAGATGTAGATGCTTGATCTAGAGTGAGCTGTAGGCACCTAGAGCACTGACACATGAAAGTCAGCAGAGCTGAATCCATATCCATAATTTGAATCAAAGTTCACATGGAATTTACCTTCCAGTTAGCCAAGACACTGCTAGATGCATCTTTAAGCATCTGAATACCATTAAGAAATTGGTCCTCAGAGCCCAATTAGACTACAAGTGGAAAACCTCCTCAATTTCAATGGAAATTGGGTCAGATTCTGAAGGCAGCTTACAGTGAATCGTTACAAGTATCAGCCATTCTGTACTGTTATGCCCAAAGTAAGCCTGGTCATACGAGCATGCAGAGAGGCAATGTTTAAGGCAAAATTAAGCTGCATTTGCCTCTCAGCCTTCTCAAATGTGAGATATAGTAAAGTAAATCCTTATTTGGTCTTACTCCTGTTTCTAGACAGGAGTGACTTTATGGCTACCTAGCAGCATTCTCATTAATGCAGGGCAGAGTTTCTATGTATTACTTGTCTTCTGCATCAATTTTTCATTTGCAGTTTATTCACAGAACTCTTTACCTGTGCCCTTGAAGAGTCATCTTCTTCAAATGACTGAACTGATTGCATTACACAAAGTACACCAGTAAAATATTTTTGGGAAGTAAAACAAGATTTTACTCTTTTCAAACTGTTCCTAATGTTCATAATGTTGGATTCATCACTGGGTAGAAATGCAGCATGCTAGCAGCATGATTATGGCACTGGGTATCCCTTTGAAAAAAATCTACATTATGCAACATGAGATTGGCTAATTGTGGACAAAATAAGGCTAGAAATGAAGTGCCCATTTTTAGTAGAAGTTAATTAACTAACACCTGCATTGGGTATAGTATATATTCTCTATCATTCTTTATAGTAAAATTAGCTGTCTTTCTCAAAGATGTGCAGTGCCTAGATCAGAAGTTGCAGCCTTGATGTATCTATTACTTGGTGAAATTATGTCTTCCATTACAAGTCAGGATGTCTGACTACTGTGGTCCTTTCTGCCTTTAATGTCTGAAGCTTTTTTCTCTTCTTGACCTTGAACCAAAGCCCAACAAATTCAGTGGGAAACTATCCTGTGGTTTCAAAGGACATCTCCCTGCAAACTGGCTATAAAGTGCAAACTCACTTTTCAGGACTCCTGATGGCTGGGACAGAAAAATAGGGTTTCTTTTACCCTTGGAAATGGGATTTGCTTAGCGGAACAGAGGCTTTTTTTATCTGCATATGCATTAATTTTACACAGACAGCTTTCAGGATTGCTGCCTGTTACAGAGTGTTACAGCACTATGTAGGTTGTTCAGTGAAAATTTTAAATTAACATAACAGAAGGAAAATTGATTTCTGGATATTATTTTAGTGTTGCATTCTCAAAGTTAAATAAATAGGGGTGTATGGTATATAATCATGTATGTGGATAAATTTCCTGTCATCCTGAGCCCAGAAGTCATCTTACTGTAAATATGAAGACTGGCTTAGGAAAGCAAGGAGGATTTGGCCTTTAAATTACTTTGGTCTTATTATCTTGAGGAGGAAACGTAGAATGTAGTTAATTATAGTTGTTTCTCATTATGTTACTCATTAATAAATAACTCTTTCTCATGCTCAGATGGCTATCTTGCTGAGAAAGGTATGTACTCTATTTACATCTAAATTATGATGTTGAATCATTTCAGTGGGCTGCGTATGTCATTCCTCACATTTTAGTCACCATGTGACCTCCCTAGGGCTCTCAGGTTGGTACATTCAAGATTAATGAGACACTGGCTCTCTATTAGGAAGCTACTTAAGAATATGCATCTAATTATTGTGAATTACTACAGGAATTAATATAATCTGACCTTTTTATCAATACAAGTTAACTAAATGGTGTCTGGTTTACCTCAGCGTAAGGTACTCAAACACAATATTTTTATGGACATTGTTCAGGTAATGACACTAAGTCAAACCCAAAAGAGAAAGGGATGAAGTTTCTAACAATGGTCTTCTGCTTTGGGGAGCACTATCTGCACACACATTTGTGCATTTGGACCTGAGTTAAAAGTAGTAGACAACAGAAACAAGTGCATAAGCCTATGCTTGTTGTTCACTTTGTATGCACAGCAGTTGCCCGAACAAACTGGCATGTTCAAAAGTATCCTTGCAAGTGCTGAGAAAACACGTGGTTTTACTGGGTGCCCTTCAGAGTTCCCATAGGTAGCTTTGTGTTTTCTCTGAATACAAATGACTACATTCAGCTCACACACGATCAAATTAAGTGATACTTTGAGAGGGCTCTCATTAATGTTAATAAGATTAATTTCTGAGTAACGTGCAATTCCATGAGTATGACGGTGACCATACCTGGTTCAAAGATACTGCTGTAGGCTGCTCCACTGTATCACTGCATATTAGATTTTCTGACTTACATGACCTGGCTTTGTGTTTTATATTATTTTTATTTTATGCTAGGAGCTTTTCTGATGCAATAGTACCAGACGGAATATTTTTACTTTCTCTGGAGATTCAAAGGAATTTGATTTCTAGTTCTTCCATCACTTCTTAGCGTGACAGAGATAATGCTTGCATTTTACAGACAGTCCTAGGACAGACAGTATTTGGGGTATGCAATGTTTTAACTCCGTCTTCTTTGTCTTGCTCTTGCTCCTACTGCCATTCGTGGCAATGTCCCTCTTTGTATTAATTTGTTGTGAGTTGGCAGTGGGGGAGGCAGGGGTGGATCTTAACTGACATCTGGTGAGACTGTATTTCCAAAGATAAAACAGCTTTGCTGTTGTCCATGGGGAACATCTTGACACTACACATCAAAGCTGATGTAATTTCCATGTTCCATTAACATTTTTCTTTAACTGTTAAGATGTAAAACACAGTTACGTGACTAGCATGAAGGCGATGCCATAAAGTTCTCTGTGACATCATGCTTTACACCACAGGCAATGCCTACCTGACCAGAGGAACTGCATGTACAGCTCTAATAACAGAGCAAGATTTGATATTCAGCCAAAAGAATACCAACAGATAAGTCTTATATGTGTTTTTTTTCCAAGCCATCTTTTAGCCTGAGGAGTTCTGCAAAACTGTGCGCCTAAAGGCAGGGAACCAATAGGGCTGTAAACAAGAAACCTGAAGGGATACAGAAGTTTGAATAAAACCACATTAGATTATGCCTAGGTATCTGCATTTCACTCACTTAAATATCATCTAATATGCTGCTAATCCTGTATCTATTGTCTAGTTATCACATGGTTTTGTTTCTTGGGTATCCTTTCTTTACTGTATGCATGGAACATTCTCACTTTCCTTATACTTAACTCCCAGACTTCTCTTACTAAATTCAAACCAGCTCTAGGTCTAGTCTCAAAGAAATAAGGTCATAGTATAAGCAAAATGAATGCAGCCAAGTTACAAGCATGTTTCACATATCACCTGTAAGCATATCTTACTTGCCACCATACAAATCAGATTTCTCACTCCAAGCCACTCCACTCTGAAAACAGCTGTAGCACTGGTTAAACGACAACTCCAGAAATGACAGCAATCTACAAGTATGAGCGTCCTTACCCACAAAACACAGAGGAATTATGGTAATATTATCATGAACAGATAGTAGAGAATTAATTTGCAGTGAATTATAAAGGGCCTAAATAATTTGGTTTTTAACAGTCCTCTTACTTCTGACTCTTCGACTGCATTCAAGGCTGTCAATACCTTGCCTTAGAAGATAGACATACCAAAAATTACAATAATCTAGTCTAAGGAGGTCATGAGAGCATGGATCTAATGAATATAGGCTAACAATTACAGCTTATTTAATTACCTCTGAGATAAAGCAGGAACTGTAAGTTGGTTTTTTTTTTTTTTTATAATTGATGTTGCTGACATCTTTGTACCTTTTACATGTATTAGTTGTAAAATCTGCCATGTTAATGTCGAAGTTGATAAAAATGTCACAAAGTAAAGCAAAGATAATGGATCAGGAGAGTCTTTAAATGTCAAATAAGTAGAAAGGTATCGACAGATAGATACTTCACTACCTTTATGCTACACATGAGCACCGCAATAAATGTACAGCATGTGTGAGAAGGTGAATCAGGAGCTCCTGGTTAAAATACTGTCAAGGTTTTGTTTGGTCAGATTTTCTCAATGTAATTCTAATTTTTATACTTGCCTTAGGACATTATCATGAAAGCAGATGTATTAGACTAGACACTTGATGGAAGAATCCACGTTATTATGCAGACATCCATGTTAAAATATCGGATAGCTTCAGGCCCCAAACCTGGTAAACTTGTAATTACATGGCAACTATATTCAGGTAAGTTGGCTTATTGAAGTTTTATATCTGCCTCACTGGAAATCTGGAAAATAGTCCCTTTAACAATTTAAAAAAAATAAAAAAAATATCTGGTTCAATAACATTCTTTTTCTCATACAGAATGTTGCTTATTCTTTCTCCATGGACTGATCCTGTATCTCTGCAACCAATGACAGTTTTACAGCCAATGAGAGTTTAACCTCACTGGGAATAAGAGAAGGTCCTTTGTGCCCAATAGACCTTGAAATTAACACAACTTCTTTATATTTTTGCCTTTTTTTCAACTAATCTCAGTGTGAGCACAGATTGCAAAGAGGTCTTTGCAGTCAGCTCACTCTGTCCCTGCTGGACCTTCAGCAGCAGAGAACAAAGACAGCTGAAGATAAGTCCCACACAGACAGGAGAGTTTGTTGCGCATCATTGGTTGGGCAGTTTTTGAGAGTCACGTTTGCCTTTGTCAGTTATTTAGTATCCCTTCCTTCCTCCCATCTTAGGCAATATCTTGGTGGCCAGAGAAACGGCCTGTGAGTCCGAAGGACACTATGAGATAGCCTTGCAGACCTCAGCTCTTGGTGCAGTGGGATGTCTGACAGTGGGCTGAGGAGTCAGATGGTTTTTCTCCTAGCACACAGCACTGAGATTACCAAGAAGCAGAATCTCAGAGAGCAACATCCCTCTTATTACACCATGGTCCAGGTCTTCTCCCCATAACAGGGATGTCCAGGCACTGGGGAAAAAGGGGATGTTTGATGGAGAGACATAAGACAAAAGTCTAACGCAGATATCACACTAAAGTTGTATAGGTGTATTCATTGTAGAATAAGGGCAATTATGTATGCTTTTTCTGCCTTAATTTAGGCTAAAAACTCTTTGAAAGTATCTCTGTCTGCATTAGTTTACCACCAAGTGTTACTACATTTCTTCATGCATATTCTAACTCTATCATTCATGCCCTGTTATAAAAACAACAAATTATGAATATTTATTATTTGTAGCATCATTTGACAGATAATAGCTGAAGTAAATCATCCTGCTGCCTTTTTAAACAAAACACAAAAGGATACAGACAAACATATAATACCCTGTGTAAAAATACCCGCTCAAAACCAGACTTGACCATATTTTCTGTTAGTGGAACATAAAAAATAACTTCCTCATGAAATCCTTTTAAAACCACAGCAATAATTTATAATTTTGACTTCATCATACTAATAGATTGTTTTTCTTACATTTTTACATATTAATTCTAGAAATTTAATTCATTTATGCATACATAAGAGAAAACACAAAGTTTCTCTCGATGCAGTTGATAGCCATTCAGGATTTGTTATTTCACACAAGATTAGGCTGCAGAACTCCCTCCATCTCAACAAAAGAAGAACACTGATTCAGAAATGTAATGTGCACATGTAAAATCCGGACAAACAGGCAAACAGGGCACTGGTGTCACCCACCAAAAAAAAAAAAAAAAAAAAAAGGCAAAAAAAAAAAAGCAGTTCAAGAGGGTAGAAGTAATAACTTGTTTTTCTTCTGCTTCTTTGATCTTGGATTACACCCATGACAACAACCAGCCACAGGAAAGAAAAATAAGGTCATCCCTAAGGGATGCAGCATAAAAAGTGAGAGCATTACGCACTTTCACCCCTTTTAGCAGACTGCTGTGACACAGCAGTTTTCAGAACTCTAAGATGATAATAATAATAGAAAGAAACCATACAGACTCCTCGCCTGCTTTAATAATATCGTATAACTGATCTAAGAAGTGACATCTAAAGTATTATTTAGCTGGTTGCAATCTAGCACTTCAAAGTATTTTTCTATGTTCCTGCAGAGCATTGATGACAATATTTTGACACAGGCTGTGGAGAAGCCAACAAGGAGAGGTGTGCTGTTGGACCTTGTACTAACAAAGAAGAACTGGCTGGAGATGTAAAGGTTGGGGGCAGTCTAGGCTGCAGTGACCATGAGAAGGTAGAGTTCAGGATCCTACATTTGGTCAAATGAATCCATTCATATACCTGAATCCAAGGCACAGCTTGGCTTCTGGAAACCTGTGGCAACAGAAAATTTATGTTTCAGTATGTTCAACATGCTGTCTCAGTCTACTCAGCTAAGCTTACATGTCCCATGACACAGAAAGTGGCCAAGGAGCAGCAGCTGACCATGGCTGGAGCTAATTTTCTAAATATCTAACTAAGACATATCTAAGCTTATAATTAATAAAAATATAAAACTTATGTGTAAAATATCGTGTTGATTACTACTCTTGTAAGTAGTAGGAGAGTGACTGCATCATGCCTAGCAGATGAGCTGTTGAGGTAGGTACAGGACACAAGCAAGGAAGTCAGAAATAGAAAAAGATTTGGAGACAGACACCAAATGGGGAGAAATGCAACCAAACCCTGCCATCTACCACAATCCAGAAGGAGCTGATACCAAACTGTTGCTCTGTAATATGAACACTTTACCCCTGTCTTGCACTTCATCAGCACTGGGAAGTGGAAAGAAGGTTCACAACACACTTGTCAAAAAGCTGTTCTATTTGTG
This sequence comes from Nesoenas mayeri, assembly GCF_963082525.1. NCBI lineage: Eukaryota > Metazoa > Chordata > Aves > Columbiformes > Columbidae > Nesoenas > Nesoenas mayeri. The sequence continues at coordinate 55,084,370 of NC_137541.1, forward strand.
AATTCCACTGTTGTTACCTTGATTTCATACACCAAGACGTGTTGTCGTCTTTATCTTACTCAACATTTTGGACACTTATCACACCTGCTCTTTGCTTTTAGCCTAGTAAGCCTCATCCTAAGCAAGATACCTAAACCAGACAGATCACCTGAGTCCGTTTTCCTTCAATTACTACAGAGACAAGAATTGTACCTCAGATTTTAGGATCTGTTTCATAGATATGTAAAAAGAAGGAATCTTGATTTTTTTTAGTACCAAAATAAAATCTTTCCTGTCTTACCTTCAACCATTTAAAATTGTTAATTTTGTTCAAAGGTAAAATTGTTGCAAGAAGTGCTACATAACCATGTTGTCTTTACTCCTGTATCTTGCCATCTACAAATACTTGGAGACAAGTGCGTACATGTTTTCCTGGACAGGAATGCTTTCTTGAATCATGACCTTAACAGTTACACAGAAAAGAGACCTGACTATGAGGAGCATTTTGCATTTCATTGAAAACAGGCCACCACTGGAATGGAAGAGAAAGTCATCCAGCCATATGCAACGCCATTATCCAGTAGCTCATGGTTGAGATGAAATTCTCAAAGGCAATTTGATGTAAATAAAATACAGTTTTCCTATACAGAATTTAACAGCTGTCTTTGCTATAGCATTTTGATTTGCTTTGCTTTCTCTACTAAAGTGAACAAAATGTGTTGAAAATCTACATATTAGTGCCACAGAAATGTATTTTTCTTGGCATCCCATTTCCTGTTTCCTTCTTTCCCAAGTTTGCTGTTCTCAGCTTC